>NC_044354.1:1667500-1967500 GCF_007364275.1 Archocentrus centrarchus | reverse complement strand
GTAGCTTTCACGACTGGACTTGGAGCTATTCTAATGAGGGCACGGATGCGCTCCCATTCCCGCCAGAAATGGCTAAGAATTTAATTTTTCAGTTTTGTGTGTGTGCGTGTGTGTGTGTGCGCGCGCGCGCTCACAGAGAGCTGGAGGGAGGATGGGCAGGGAAGGAGGATGTAGCACCTGGCGTGTCATTACGTGTCTTCCCGTACCTGATTGGACCTCAGTGGTGTTGTTGTTTTTTATTAGGGCCCGAGCACGAACTGTGCGAAGGCCCTATTGTAATTGCTTCGTTTATTATTACTGTGAATGCTGCAAGCATTCACAGTATTGTTCTTGTAATCTTTATTATTATATATTATATGTTCTTCCGTACGTTTTTTGACCGCTAAAAACTCAAAAACCGCTTAAGCTACAGAAACAATTAAGGTATCAAAACGTTCAGCTTCTTCAGGAGAAGTGGGCTATTACTTTTCTGGTTCAAATCTTTAAGCATTGATTTTATATTAATATTTTTCTGAATTTTTAGCCCCATTGAAAATGAATGGGGAAGTTTCAAATCCTTTAAAAATCCTTTCCGGCTTTAAAAGCTAATAACTTCAGCATACCTTAAGCTAGAGAAACCATTTAAGCTTTAAAATGAAGCCAAGCCTTTCAGCTATTCAGCTATTACTTTGTGTTTTAAAATCTTTTACGGTTTAAGCACAGTGAGCATTTAAGTGTGAGGAGGTTTTTCAGGCGTTTCAGAGTTTATAATGGTTGTGTATTGCGTTTGCTAGAGTGGGAGCCTGATTAGTAGAGTGGGAGACTTCAAAACTTTCAGATGGAAAATTTATTTCTAAACTGCCGCTGTGTACACACTCTTCACTCTACAGCCATGATTTTTTGCTCAAAATGTAGAGCTGCTTCTCTACTTTCAAAAAATGTGTCTTTAAACCCTGTCAAATGTACACTTTTTAAACTGTAAGCATTCAAACAGAGAGAGTACCTTCCAACTCCTTCATTAACCTCCATAGTAATTTCTGAGAGGTGATTTTCTCCAAAGCAGAAATGAGCACCTTTTTTAAACTGCTCCCACAACCACACTTTTGAGCCCAGGAAAATAAAAATGACACCACTGTTTAGAGCAGGTCCTTGTGGTGCTCACAGTTCAAAAATGATTTTGATAGGAGCTACGGTTTTTGATTTAGAAGCACTTATTTGACAGTTGCGCCGAGTCAAATTTGGCCAGAGTGCACACACCTCAGCAGGTAAGCAGTGCACCTCGCAGGTGTTTTCAATTGGCGCATTTGCAAGCATTCAGCTTGGGAGAGCTCTCCAATATGTATGCATGCAAACCTCACTGCTTGTATGAGACTCCTGTTGGCTCAGTGGTAGAAACACTGGACCATGAATGCAAAAGAAGCAGAGAGAGCAGGTTCAAGTCCCACTCTACCCTAAACTTAAAAGATTTTCCATTGGGTTTTGAACTTTAAATCTCTTCATATTCAATAATATTAAACTCATTCTTTCCACAGTTGTCTGTACCTTCTTGTTAAGACAAAGTTTCAGTGTGTGTTTATTTCTTCAAGCCCTTTTTGAGGCTTTAAAACTTTTTATATTAACACTTTAGCAAATTTCAGCTGAACAAGAAATTAATCTTGGTGCTTTAATTTGCTGTGACTGCACTCACTCTAGTGGTTAACCAGAGAAACAGCAGCTTTAATAACACAATGTCAGAATAGCATGCTCAGGAAAAATGGCCCAAGGTCATCAGCTGCCATAGCCATCTCACTCATAGTGGCCCATTTTACCCATTTCAGTGTCTTTTATGGTTTTTCTTCAGCTACTGTTAAAATTTCTTTTACGGTTTAAGCACAGTGAGCGTTTAAGTTTAAAGAGGTTTTTCAGGCGTTTCAGAGTTTATAATGGTTGTGTATTGTGTTTGCTAGAGTGGGAGCCTGATTAGAGAGCTGATTTTCTCCAAAGCAGAAATGAGTACCTTTTTTAAACTGCTCCCACAACCACACTTTTGAGCCCAGGAAAATAAAATTTACACCACTGTTTAGAGCAGGTCCTTGTGGCGCTCACAGTTCAAAAATTATTTTTATGTGAACTTACCCCAAACTTAAAAGATTCTCAAGTTAGTTTTGAACTTTAAATCTTTTCTTATTCAATCATATTATACTGATTCTTTCCACAGTTTTCTGCACCTTCTTTATCCTTCATGTTTAGGACAAAGTTTCAGTGTGTGTTTATTTTTACAAGACCTTCTTGAGCCTTTAATGCTATTTATATTGACACTTTAGCAAACTTCAGCTGAAAAAGGAAAAATCTTCTAGCTTTTTTTGCTGTGAACGCACGCACTCTAGTGGTTAACCAGAGAAGCAATATCTTTAATGACACAATGTCAGAACAGCATGCTCAGGAAAAATGGCCAGAGGTCATCAGCTGCCATAGCCACTTCAGTCATGGTGGCCCATTATCAGCCACCCTTAATAACCACACATTGACATCACAAACCAACAATCACAGTAAAACCAACAAAACATCACTGAATAACTGATAAACACCAATAACTAAAACCCCCAAACATCAGTATAAACACTCCCATAAGTCCCTGCTTCTGTGGCTCCTCCCATTGGCTGCCACAACAGCAGATTCATTCTGTCCACAATTTTCTGCACTTTCATTCTTCTTCATGTTTAGGAGAATCATTCAGTGTATTTTAACATTTGCAACAAGATTCCCAAATATTTCAGGAATGACAGCAATTCAGCTGAAAGCCTTCAGTTGCAAGACATTAAACTACAGTACTAAACTTGGATTTAACTTCTCAATATGTTTTACGGTTTTTCTTCAAGTCCAGTTTAAATTTCTTCAGGCTGATTCTTGGCATTCAATACTTGTCAAATTCATGAACTACAATTAAAGACCTTGTAGCTTTTGGCAATTCATGTGATCACCTACTGCTTACACAGAGAAGCTGCATTTAATTTAGACAAAACGGGAGGAGCTTAAACATGAAAAATGGACCATGGTCATCTGCTACCATAGCCACTTGAGTCATGGTGGTGCCCTTTTAATATCTTCTCTGGTTTTTCTTTAGCTGCAGTTTAAATGTCTTCAGGCTTTATTGTTTTTTTTTAATACAACCTTTTATAGTGAGGGATAATTAAACAAACTTGAGTTGAAGAAGAAAGAGATCTTCTAACTCTTCACCAACCCTGTGCTCACCTACTGGTTGCACATAGGTATTGCACTTAAGTTAGACAAACTTGACCAGGAAAAATGGCCCAAGGTCATCAGCTGCCATAGCCATCTCACTCATGGTGGCCCATTTTACCCATTTCAATGTCTTTTATGGTTTTTCTTCAGCTGCCGTTAAAATTTCTTCAGGTTGTTTTTCTGCCCTTTAAGGAAATCGAATTTAATTTAGTTACTTTCTTGACAATTTTAGCTGTTTTGCATTTAAAATTCATTTTCAGCATTTGTCAGCTGCTTTAACTCTTTCAGCCAATCAGAATTCAGCTCTGAAGCATTTCCTGGCATTTCAGCTCCAATCATTCAGCAAATAAAGTTTCAGCTGTTTGAAGCATTATTAACAGCCTTTCAGCAGTTTTAACACCTGTTCAGCATTTTTAACAGCTGTTCAGCAGTTCAGCAATTCAGCAGTTTAGCAATTCAGCAGTTCAGGTACTCAGCAGTTCAGAAATTCAGCAGTTCATTGAAGCTCATTCAGCAAATAAAGTTTCAGCTCTTTGAAGCCTTTCTTGGCATTTCAGCTCCAATCATTCAGCAAATAAAGTTTCAGCTGTTTGAAGCATTATTAACAGCTGTTCAGTAGTTTAGCAGCTGTTCAGCAGTTTTCTCAGCAGTTCAGCAATTCAGCAGTTCAGCAATTCAGCAATTCAGCAGTTCAGCAATTCAGCAGTTCAGCAATTCAGCGGTTCAGCAATTCAGGTATTCAGCAATTCAGCAGTTCAGGTATTCAGCAGTTCAGCAATTCAGCAGTTCAGCAATTCAGCAGTTCAGGTATTCAACAGTTCAGCAGTTCAGGTATTCAGAAGTTCAGCAATTCAGCAGTTCAGCAATTCAGCGGTTCAGCAATGCAGCAGTTCAGCAATTCAGGTATTCAGCAATTCAGCAGTTCAGCAATTCAGCAGTTCAGGTATTCAGCAGTTCAGCAATTCAGCAGTTCAGCAGTTCAGGTATTCAACAGTTCAGCAGTTCAGGTATTCAGCAGTTCATTGAAGCTCATTCAGCAAATAAAGTTCCAGCTGTTTGAAGCCTTTCTTGGCATTTCAGCTCCAATCTTTCAGCATGCAGCATTCACAGTGCATTTTCTTCAGGAAATGCTTTTTCTAGTTATTATTATTATTTTTATTATTCAGGCAAATGAATTGGCTTTTTGGGGGCTTTATCATATTCAAAAACTCATGAAACTCTGCACATGCGTCACACCTGGTGAAAATTTAAGTATTTTAATGGGCTCGGGCAAGGGCGCGCCCAAATGGCTCGCTAGCGCCCCCTAAACTGGAGCCCCACCGCTGTGTTTCACGTACATGAATGAAACTTCATACACATGTATATCATGTCCAGGCGCACAAAAAATCCTCTTGGAGCCATGCCCTAAACCCAACAGAAAGTCCGCCATTTTGAATTAATTATGCAAATTTGGCGATTTGCAGCCCTCACACTTTTTCTAATAACTCAGAGGTTTTAGACGTTATCATCTTCATATTTGGTTTGTCTAACCTACACCCCCAGGGGAATCTAAATCTTGAAAATGGTGAGTTTTTGCCAAGGGGGAGGGGTCCTTATGCCCCTTTGAACTTTGATCATTCGCCATGAAATTTTGATTGCCTCTCATTCATACCTACATGATCCAATGTGCATCAAACTTCTCCAGTAGGATAAGGGTGCCCCCCTGAACACATACATATGACAATATTTAATATCTGTCGCAGCGCCACCTAGTGGGAACAGGAAATGTCATATTTTACACTTGGAGGTCCAGCTCCAAGGTGGTTTAGCAGAACCATCTCAAATTTCACCTGGAAAGCCTTAAGAAGTTGGACTTACTGTGTTTTCAAAACTGTGAGTTTTTGACAAAAGGGCGTGACCCTTATGGGACGGCAAAGTTCGATGATTCGCCATGAACACAAAAATGGCTGTAACTCAAAGCCAACTTGCCCAATCTGGCTCAAACTTCAGTGGTGTGATAAGCACCCTGTCCTGAACACACTCATATGCATAAAGTCCATAAACGGTAGAGCGCCGCCTAGTGGCAGCTCCGAATATCTTAAAATAGCAAGTTTTTTGAGTAGCCCCGGAGCTACGTTTTCTCTACATGTATGAAAATGTACAGGCTCATGTAACATCCTAAGACGTACAAAAAAGTCTCTTGGACCCATACCCCAAACCCTACAGGAAGTCGGCCATCTTCAATTGAAGGTGTCAATTTTTGCCATTTCCACGCCTGCTATTTGAACGAACTTGTCCTAGGGCATTTGACCCAGTGAGACCAAATTTGCTCCACATCATCTAGACAAGGAGCCCATCAAATATTGTGGAAATCTTTACAAAATATTAAATGGCCTTATCACACCAGGCCATTGAAGTTGGCCTTCGTTTTTCTCCCTCACCACCAAAATTGTTTGTGCACTTGTTCGCACATGCTTTGTCTGATCAGGCTGAAAATTTAATCACTCATGTACACACCCAGGCTGAATCCATAACTACAGATTCAAGACTGTAGGCGCAATAGCGCCCCCTACAGAAGCAAATGAAAATTTGTATGACGTCCACATAATTAGTTTTGCTCTGAAATGCATGAAACTATCTTTCACCATTCCTTACGAAATCCTCATCAATTTGATAAGCCTCCTGCCCTGAACACATTGATATGCAATAAAGTCCATAAATGTTACAGCGCCACCTACTGGCAGCTTGAAATATCATAAAATAGCATGTTTTTTAGCTAGCCCCAGAGCTACATTATATCTACAGCTCTGAAATTCTGCACACTCATGTAACATCCTAAGACGTACAAAAAAGTCTCTTGGAGCCATACTGGAAACCCTACAGGAAGTCCAGCATCTTCAATTGAAAGTGTCAATTTTTGTCAATTTTTTGCCATTTTCAGGCCTGCTATTTGAATGAACTCCTCCTAGGGCATTTCAGCCAGTGAGACCAAATTGGCTCCAGATCATCTAGACAAACAGCCCATCAAATATTGTGGAAATCTTGACAAAATATTAAATGGTGTTGTCACACCAGGCCATTGAAGTTGGCTTTCATTTTTCTCAATGGCGACCAAAATTGTTTGGGCACGTGTTCGTACATGCTTTGCCCGATCTGCCTGAAAATGTAATCACTCATGTACACAGCCACTCTGAACCCATAACTATGGATTCAAGGCTATACGTAGCTGCAAGAGCGCCCCCTACAGAAGCAAATGAAATTTTGTATAGCATCCACAAACTTAGTTTCTCGGAAATGTATGAAAATGTGTTTCAACATTCTTGACATCATCCTGATCAAAACAGTCTATCAGACCCATGCCCTATTTTGCATGCTGGAGCCGTGACCCCACCCCCAAATATTCCATTGGGTCTATTGCCGAGAGCAAAAGATATCTTTTCCTAAAAAAGAATTCAACGTTCTACAGACCCTTCTGTACACCATCACGATCACAAGACCTCCGAGTGCGGCACGGGTCGACGAGCGCCACGGGTCGACGCGCAGGGAGTGCGAGGGCCCGATATCACCGCTTGCGGTTTTAATTTACTTTGTTTTAGTATTAAAAAAAAAAAAAAAAGCTCATGTTTACTGCAGTGCAGAATGAATAGCACAGATATGACATGTGCTCTTTGGTCAGCAGCACCAAGGCTGTAACATCCACTTTGTTCAAACAGGATCCTGTGGAAAACCTGCATTTCCACTTTGCCCCACCCGTGCACACACTGCCCCAGCACTGTCACATGCATACACACACACACACACACACACTCACATAGTGCTTATGCAACATGCTTTATACACTCCATCTTCCTCACGTCCATTACTTTGCTAAAACTGCAGTAAGATGGTAAGAAAGCTGCAGATTATTGTGGGGCTATGGAATAACTTTGCCTTTCACAACTAGCAAAATCAAAGAGGCACAGTGCTTGTGCATTCTCTTTGATATGTCACAGGGTGATGCAAATTCAAGTGCACCCCTCTTCATTGGCACAGAATGGCTCTGGGTCCCTCATACCCTACAGACAGGTTTTCATTATCCGACTGCTAGTGTGATTTAGCACCAGGCTCCTGATACACACCTATGTCTGATTTTTTTTTTTTCCTATTGCAATTATAATTGGTATCCATCTCTCAGGCTCCTGATTTGGCTGAGAAAATATGGCCTGTCGTGTCTTGTGTTTAAAGTGTCACAGTGAGGAGGGACTTTAATTTACACTCTTTTTCACCCAGTCAGCATATGATCAAATGCCTCTGTGGGAAAGCTGTTGCTTGGGGGTGCCGTTGCTCCCTGTCTACTGCTAGGCAAAGCCAATAAAGCCCAAATGAATGGATAAAACCATTATGGTGGAACTGAATGCTTTCTCTTCAGGACTTTTAAACCACTACACATTCACCCCCCCCCCCCCCCCCCCCCCCCCCCCCCCCCCCCCCCCCCACACACACACACACACACACACACACACATTAGTTAACTGTTATTTTTTTTAAAATGCCTCATCAAAAGCTCTGCCCCATTTTTAAAAGTAGGCTACAAGATGCATCATCTGAGGTGACAAGATGATTGTTCTGAATATTTTAAGCCATAAAAAATAAAAGTGCTGCCTTTAAAAAAAAAAAAAGTCTCATTTGCATTGCAGCATTAGGGGACTCCAACGTTATGATATAAAGTGATAATGAGACAAGGCATCTTCCGCATCCTGAAAGGGAATGTGAAATTGATCCATCATTGTGTTTATATGGATGTTTATACGAGCATGGGGGGAGGGCTGGGAGGGCTAATGTGTGCGTGGGTGTAGTGTTCTGTGAGTTTATGGGGAGGGTCTGAGGAAAGGAGAGGAAGTGAAATGTAGCTATGGTGTCTTTTGTATTGTGCTGTGTGGATGGTCTGGCAAATGAGAGAAAAGGAATTAGTGATGCTGTTCTGCATGTTGTTTACATTCTTGCGAGTTACATTTGATTTTTTTTTTTCCTGTTAGTCATCTGTGGCCAACTGTGAGACCAAACACAGCACCATTGTACATGTGAGTTATTAAAGGAGAAACATGTACTACAAAAAAATACTAGACATAATACACTCACTGGTCACATTATTAGGTACACTTGCTAGTACTGGGTTGGACCTTCAGAACTGGAATAACTCTTCTTGGCATAGATTCACTGAAGTGCTGGAAAGATTCCTCAGAGATTTGGGTTGATATAGAAATAATAGCATCATGCATTTTCTACAGATTTGTCAGCTGCACATCCATCATACTAATCTACTGTTCCATCACATTCCAAATGTGCTCTACTGGATTGAGATGGTGACTGTGGAGGCCATTTGAGTACAGTGAACTCACTGTCACGCTCAAGAACCCAGTTTGAGATGATCTGAGCTTTGTGACATTTATCCTGCTGGAAGCAGCCTTCAGAAGGGTACACTGTAGTCATAAAGGGATGGACATGGTCAGCAACAATACCCAGGTAGGCTGTGGCATTTAAATGGTGCTCATCTGGTACTAATAGGCTGCAAACTGTGCCAAGATAATATCCCCCATATCAATGCACCACCACCACCACCACCAGCCTGAACCATTGATACAAGGCAGGATGGATCCATGCTTTATGCCAAATCCTGACCCTACCATCCGAATGTCACAGCAGGAATCGAGACATTTTTCCAATCTTTTATTGCCCAATTTTGGAGAGCCAGTAAAATCTGTAGTTTCAGTTTCCTGTTCTTACCTGACAGGAGTGGCACCCAGTATGGTCTTCTGCTGCTATAGCCCAACTCTTCAAAGGTTCAGGATGTTGTTCGTTCATAGATGCTGTCTTGTTTGTAATGAGTGGTTATTTGAGTTACTGTTACCGCTGACCTCTGGCATCAACAGAGTGTTTTTGAGCAGAGAGCTGCCACTTACTCACTCACAGAGTTCACAGATGCTCGGTTTGAACTTCAGTAGGTGATCGTGACCATGTCTGCATATCTAAATACATTAAGTTGATGCCATGCAGTTGGCTGATTAAATATTTGCATTAACGTTGAGCCTAATAACCTGATAAAGTAGCCCATGAGTGTATGCTGGTAATTGGGAAGTCTTTCAATCAATACATCTGACTCATTGAATACTCTACCAGGTATGGAGATTTCGGGTTTTCATCTGTAGTGTCCCAGCAGGCTGCTTTTATTCACTTTTTCTATGTATTTAACATTTTAGGGTGCTGCTATGAGGTACACCTTTTAGTTATAAAAATTAATAAATGATCATTACTTGTGCCACAGCTCCAAGTTGAAATAAGTTCTGCTAATATTCTTCCCATTCCTTTGGTTTTGGGCCATCATGTGCTGCCAGGACATGGCGGCCCAGTGGCATCATTTCTCCAGTGTTTGGAAGAACACCTCCAGAGACCATTCTTCCATAAGATTTCTTTATTTTGACATTTTGATGACTCACCAGCCCAAAATCTCTAATGAGTGTTCTTTTTTGGGTTGCGATGTGGTGACTGGGATGACCAATAAACAGTGGATAAGTTCATTCAAACCACTGGAACAGAATGCCCCCCAACAACATAAAAGAGCTACCCCGCACCCTCACTGTAGGGGTCAAGGGTTCAAGCTCTTCCTCTAATTCCTCATCTCTCAGAACAGGGATGATGAATGCACGAAGTCACTAATTTACCCTGCACTGAAGGAGGTAAACAGAAGGTGTTCTTGGCAATTCAGTCGTTCAGCAAGAAACATCAGTAGTGACTTATGGTTAGCCAGTGGACACCGGCATTGAGGGTAACTACACAGCATGCCCCTCAGTGGTGTCCATCATTCAGGCATGGTTCCACCTATTTTGGTTGCAAGCTTTGTTTCCATTACAAAATTAAATAAAATTCCTACTCATTTACACATTCAGCCAGATACATATTTATTATGTTGTAGCAAATATACTGTATTAGCTCTTTGATAATGGTTATTTAAATCTCGTTGGAAAGAGTTTTAATCTCTCTATGTTTTAAATTGAATTGTTCTCTTCATTATGCAGTGTTGGACGATATAATGACATCTTTGGGGAGTTGTTCAGTTAAAATAATAAAATCTAGTTTTTACATGCAATTATATAAATTTCTATATGAAATGAATACTGTGAAACATTTTATTATTCAGTGTCACCACCTTAAAGGATAAAGATGTCAAAGTTTCATGCCACAGAGCTTGGTGGTATTAATGCCTCAGTTACAGTGACAGATTCGAGGAGGCTATCTGAAAGTGGATCTGCTGTGTTCACTGCATCCTGATGAGCACACTCCTTCAGGGGCTTCCTTTAATTGGCCGCGCCCTTCAAGTACACTGTAGCTCTGCATTTGTTTATACAGTATCTGCACACACACACACACATTCAGACTCCCACTGATGCGCACACAGGCATGCTGGCCTCAGATATCCTTGGAACCATCCGCTCTAGGTTATCCCAGTCTCCCAGCCTTTCATTTCTAATCAGAAAGACAGAGGAACTAAGTGGATAAATGAGCAAAATTCTATTTGTTTATACAGAGGAAGCTAAGGGGCGAAAATATAAAGAAGCAGTTGATATGAAATACACCATTCCCCCAGATTACCAGTTCTTAATCCTCTCTGTGGGTTATTATTGTGCTGTCAGAATATTTGGAGAGAGAACCAGCAGGAAAAATGCTGCAGATTCTAACCCCCACTCCCTACAAGCCTTTTTTGACATTAAAATAAAAAAAAAAAAAAAAAAAAAATCACAATAAAAGTAAGTGCTGACTCTTGTCTGAGGAAGGCATGGGGTTAGAGGGAGGACCGGATGAACTAACATTATGCAACTGTAGGGTGTTGACACAGGTGGAGTCTTTATGAGGGGATTCATTTACATCTTAATACCAAAAAAAAGAAAAAGACAAGTGAAATTTGCACACAATATCCAGCTGTGTTGACCCAGCAGTGATTTATACTGACGGGAACACTTTTTTCCCTGAAGATCATACGCCTGAAGGTCCTAGCGTGCACAAACGAGCTGGCTAATTTGTCGAACACAGTGCCCATCTCGCTCTGCTGCAGTGTCATCTTTCATTCTGTGGTGTCAGAGTTGTTCTCGCTGCATCCTTGGAACGCACAGTGCCCACTTTTCTGTTTGTGTACTGATGAAAGTTGCATGGTTGTTCTAATCCTATTGCAGATGCGAAAGGGTGCGATGAGCTGCTTGAACGTCAGTGACGCTGATTATACCACAATGGGGAGGGCTGACTGATGGCCTAGTAAATTGTTAATTAGACAGAGCAGAAGCCGCTCTTAAATTAGACGCATGAATGGAGCCGTTGTCAGCCTTATAAGTCAACCCTGCTCTGCTTCTTTTCTTGCAGGCTACAGTGACATTCAGATAAAGTAGCTGGCTGATCCAAGATGTGAGCAGTGTAAGGCGGAGTGTTTGTGTAACAGATCAGCACCAAAGCGCATACATAGATAGAATCAGAGTTAAATTTTTGAATATCAGTGCAGTTTCAAACTATAAAAATAACTACTGGGGGGATACAAGTAGAAACATAATGAATCCTATGATTAGTATTTCCTGCATGTGCATGTATTGCTAAGTGACAAATTCCAGCTCCTGTAGAGCCGCGGCTGAGAGCTTGATGGCTGCAGAGAAGGTGGTCCATCACTTGGTGTCTTTAATAAACACAAACTGACACTTTGATATAATTAGCTATATTGTGGTTGCATATCTACAGGCTGCTGCACATTTCTACAGAAGGACTATAAAATATTAAACTTGAATTTTAGTGTGGAAGAATTTCCCATTTTATTTTTTGCCTTATCGATTTCATAAGCCTTAAATTACTTCTGATCGTCTCAATCGAGTCTGCCTGTTTTTGTCATTAGTTTGCTAACTTGACCAATGGGAGCTGGTGCTTTGCTGCAGCTTCTCGCCCATTCTCTGGCGCCACATTGTTCAGACGCTTAAGCCAGTTGGGTCAGCTTTCTCTCCCGTTCTGCATTGTTGGATTCTGTTCTGCTTTTATTTATCGTCATGCAGCGCAAAGTTCTGAACAATCACTTCAGGGTGTTTTGTGTGAAGGACAAATACTGTATGCTGAAGACTGAATATATTAGCTTTCTAAGGTGGCTGATGGAAGCAAATAAGCACCTTGAGGTGACAGCCAATGATAGATACTGCAGACAGACAGACAGACAGACAGACAGAGACAGACAGACAGACAGACAGACAGGCACTTCCATTTGAGATGGTGGTAGAACAAAGGCTTTCAGAAATCCAGTGACATATTGTTCTTCACCTCATATTGCAATACCTTCACAACAGTAATGTGTCTGCCTCTGAGCTTGGCAGTTCACCATTGAAATATGTATGGGGAGCCCTTCAAAAGAAATAGGTCGTTACTCCCCGACTCAGGGGAAATTGATCTGTTATAGATGTGAAAGCTCATTCCGTAGGTGCTAAACATATATAATGTGTACCTGTTGTGGCAGTTTTATACAAGAATTCCTGTTTTTTCTGGGGCACTGATAACTTTCTTTCATACACAAATCGGTGTCCTCAGTGGCTGGTGGGGGTAAAAGGATTTGTGGAGCAGGAAATGCATAATCCTGCAACTGCAGCAGAAGGAAAGTAAGAGTTTCTAAACATACCCACAAGTATAAAAGTGGAATCAGTGAATATCCCACTCGTCTGCTCCAAGAAGAGTACCCTATAACTTTCACTCTTTATCTGCATGTAATTGGACAGCGCTGACCTCACAAGCAAAACAAAGCGTGAAGTTCCTCAAGCTGAGATGTAAGGTCTGTGTTTAGGAATGTCGACGGGAATCAGGTTTTGATCAAGTCATTTCAGTGGTCCAGATTAGATTATACTTATTAAAATGCAAATCTTACAAGCAGGCTTCACTTCATCATTTTTTTTCCTTAGCGTTGTGTGCTGAATACATATTCCTTTCTATTCCATTATAATCTTTCTTTTGCTTTCTCTCACTTTTCTCACCATGTCCTGTTCATTCTTCTGTCTGACTCTGTAGCCGTCTCTCCCACATACACATGGTGGCTTATATTTCTGTCTTCACTCTCAGGTGTAAATGCTGATTATCTTGTGTAGATATCAGGCCATGGCAAATTAAATGTGACCGCAGCTGGCCTGCCAGGACATCCATTATAATGATATCTGGAATCTGCTGGGTTCAGGGGAAGCAGTGTCGAGGGGTTGGAAGATAGAGGGATGATGATGGAGGGGGATTCAGTATGGATCCAATGGCTGGCAGAAAAATGGAGCACATGGATTTCCGCCACTGATGAGGTTCAAATTGACCATATGTCATCTGTGGGTTTTGCAGTTTTTCAATCACAGTTCTCACAGCAGGAATGTCATTCTCACCACTCTTAATGCAGTTCTCCAAACATTTCATAACACAGACTCACCTGTGCAAAAGACACTAAAACAATCAAAACCTTTTTCACAGGTGTCAAAACATGAAGCCAGTCACTTCATCTCTGGACCAGTGAATAAAACCCTTTCACCACCATCACCAGCACCAACTACTGTGTAGTCCAGTCAAGTCATGCTACAGACATTCAGCACTTTATTAGGTATGCCTGTTCAACTGCTCATATCTAATCAGATGGTCAGGGGTCAGCAATTCAAAGTATTTACGCATGGTCACAAAAGCCTGCTGAAGTTCAAACTGAGCATCAGGAAGAAAGGTGAGTGAAAGTGGCATGGTCATTGGTCTGAGTGTTTCAGAAATTGGGGTTTTCCTACACAACCACCTCTGAGGTTTAAGGAGAATGGTCTGAAATAGAGAAAATATCCAATGAGTTGCAGTTCCTGGCGTGAAAATACCTTTTTGAGGTCAGAGGAGAATGCCCAGACTACTATGCAGAAGAGCATCTCTGAAAGCACAACACATCTGACCTTGAAGGAGATAGGCTACAGTAACAGAAGACCGCACTGGGGACAGGCTACGATTCATACAGACTCGCCAAAATTGGAGAACAGAAGATTGGAAAACCACTGTATTCCAGTGGCCTCCACAGTCACCAGATCTCAGTCCAGTAGAGCATCCTCAGGATGTGGTTGAAAGGGAAATTTGGATGAGCAGCTGCAGCAACTGTGTGATGCTGTCATGTCAATGTAGAACAAAATCTTTGGAATATTTCCAACACCTTGTTGCCACAAAGCTCTGAAGGCAAAAGAGGGTCCAACCCAGAACTAGCAATTAAGTGTGTGTGTGTGTGTGTGTGTGTGTGTGTTGTGTGTGTGTGTGTGTGTGTGTGTCCATCCCTTTTCTTCCTCTTATCCAATTCAAGGTCGCGGGGAGCCAATCCCAGCTGTCATACATGTTTGAAAAAAGGCTTGAAGTGATTTGATTAAACACATTAATGCAGTGCTGGGCAGTATTCAGGAAAGTGAGTGATCTGGCAGTTCTGACCAACAAAAGTCCAAACTGTAAGATTAGAATGAGAGTGCATCAACACAGTAACAGATATCTTTAGTAGTGCATAGAAACAATAGCAGTGTGTGTATAAAAGAAGAGAGGCTCACGTGTGTGAGGAAATGTGTTACTAATTTGAGAACTGCATTAAGAGCAGTGAGAATCACGTTTCTGCTGTGAGAACTGCACCAAAGCTATGGAGAAAAACTAAGATGTATACACCATAAGTTGAGGTTATGAACTTGTGTGCAGTATGCTGAGTTCATTATACTCCTTTATTGATCTGTAACTTGTATTTAAAGCATTCCATGTTGCCGTGTTCCTGGTGCATAAATTGTCATTTCCGGTCATATCTGTCAGAAACGTATGAATCTCTTAGTTTTGCCAAGTGGTGCAAATCTGGATAACTGTGTGATGAGCCACATGGTAAAAAGAAATCTCTCATAAACCTTTAAACTTTTTAATACCTCACTAGACACTTCCCTGCTGAGTTATGATCTCATTTTCTAATTTTAAGTTTGCATTACTTCAACATGATGGTCATTTTGTAAATAGATGATTAAGCAGGTTATGCCTCAGGGTGTTTCTGCTTTGTGATTGACAAATTGCAAGACTGCCTAACTGCATTGCTTACAGTGGTTACATTCATTTTATATACAGACCATTATTTATTCTAATTAGGGCTGCTGATAAAATATGAAAACAAAACCTATTTCAAAGATGATTTTTTTCCACAAGGAAGACCTCTCTAATCGTATGTTAGCAGTTGGTGAGTTTGAGAAAGGAAATTAAGGCATTGTGGATGATTATAGGAGCAAAATTGGAATAATAGTATTTAAATCCTGCAGTGCAGCATTTTTACATAACTTTCAGTGCAGAATAGAGACACTAGTTAAGTCTGTGTAATAAAAAATAAAGATACGGTCCTTTGACATTCAGGATCGGACGGCACAAAGCAAGAACTGATCTGATGAGCAAACCGGAGATGTGTCGTTTTTGCGGTCGCCTCAGCCTGCCTGACTTTCCAAACCCTCTAATCTAAAATGGTGCATGTTTTCACATGCCTGTATGTGTTCCCACCAAAGCCTATCATCACAGCAATTATTCCAGGGGGAGAGATGAGAACTGCCAACACTCAATCTCTGAGCTGTAAACAAATTACGCTGAGGGGTCCTGATGATGGCTGTGTGAGAAACAAAATAGTCTGAAACCAATTTTGATGATCCCACTGTGCTGTCTTGGGTCCTCAACCAGTAAGACGGTGCCATCACTGGAAGGGAACTGGCTGGTTACAGCACTGCCTTCAGGAGGGATGGTGTATCTGTGATGTATTTGTTTTTTGGGGGGAGGTTTACACTCGAGATGGATTTTATCTGTTCTGCATCACTCATCAGAAGTATAGACCCCCTCCACTTACTTGGATAATGGGTTCTGACAGATCAGTTCTTTCCTTTGTTAACATAAATCAAAGTCAGAAATTTGCACCTAGCACCTTCAAGAATTAATTAATAGAAATACAAAGTGCCAAATGTTTCCATAAACAGAAGTAATTTTGACACAATGCCAATGAATCAGTCTGACATCATTTTATAATTGCTTGGACAGGTGGTGGCTTTTATTTTGATCTGTCACGTTTAAGCTCTGTTGCCATGTGGAATTTTAAGTAAATCTTTCTGCGGTTCTGCTATAAGCAATTGACAGGTTATGTTTTCTCCTCCTCCATAGCTGCCTAAGAAGATATTAGCATATTGAGTTTTGTGTCTGACTATGAAATGATTCCCACCATGCCTTTAAAAAGGCATCACATGAACAGGCACCACATTATACCAAAGAGAAATATGAGAGGAGAGCGAGAGCTCTTCCTCCACTTTTCCTCTCAGCTCAAACACTTTAGCAGGACAAGCTCGACACCTGCATGCACACCGCATACACCGACACACATTTGCTGCTTGACCCCCCCCTCCTCCCATTACTTGCTGACTCACATAAGGTTTATCAGACGGACCTAATTTTCAGGAAAGGTGAGCGGTGCACGTTACATTTCCATTTCCCACAGTTGACTCTGGAGAAGCAGCCATGAAATAGTTTCACCTTCCACTCCGAGTGAAAGACACCTGAGCCTCCCCAGGTTTTTCCTTTGTTTATTGTTATTGTTTACTCCACCGTGACACAGAAATTAGAGCTGGAAACTCTGCAGACTCCATTAGCAGTTCCCAGTCGCTCAGGATTTATAAAACTCGGCGACTGAAAATGCACAGAAACTGAAGTGCTGTAGTTTTTTTCCAAAAGTCAATATCACAGTTAAAATCTAATGTCAGCAGCCCACGGTGTCACAAAATACATTATTGAGCAAGCTAAATACATTATTTGTAAGCTCATGCGGTATCTTTCTCTTTAAAGCGACTTTTACATATTAATGAATGTTCATTGCATTTAAAGCATTGCCCGGTTAGTTCAAACAGTGATCCATTGAGTCTGTCAGTACCAATAAATCTGAAAACTTTCTCATGCTCAAAGGGGAAAGTGATTGATAAAGAGGATAAATGTGGATTGCCGTTAGCGTGGCTTTTCCTCCTTATAAAAACACTTTATTAGCATTTGTGTAAGAACTCTCACCGCCAGAAGGGGGTGATAATAAATTCCACACTTCTATGATGTCAAGATCCTTTCAGGATTTTCACTCAGTTTAACTGCAGGATGAAGAAAGAAGAGCTATTCTCTTACTTCCAGTGCAGTTATTCTGTCTGTAATTATATTCTTCTGGAAACTATAGTTACTTTTGTTATGTTTACATTGGCAGATCAAAATGACGGTCCAAACTATTAAAAAAAAAAATGCAACAACAGAATACAGACTCAAACAGTGGTTGATGAATAAGGCTGTGAATATTCTGATATCCGGTGTTAAATGATTCATTACTGCGAGTTTCTGGATTGCAAGAAAAAAAAATGTATTCACTGTTTGCTGTTCTTGCTAAGTAGAAGAAGCCATCTATGTCCACTGTGAACAACAGTCATTGAACACCCCCCCCCACACACACACTTACAGTCTGATCCTGAGCTCCCTCCTCAGGCGCCTCAACCCCCATTTACACCTTTGTTCCAGTGACCTTAATAGGTCACTTGATAGAATAGGGTGAAACCCCTGATTGTAATGACCCACCCCTCCTTTCACACCTTGGTGCATGTGATTATGCACATGAACAATAGTGGATCACAACCACCTCCAGGGGACTACGCCCACTGGGGTTTAAATACCTGGGTCTCTCCACTTTTTGGTTTATGAACTGAAGAAGCCTTTCGGTGAAACATCTTCAAGAAACAAAAAGAAGTCCAGTCACCTTTTTCCAAGCCCCAGAGACTTTTCCTGGCTATAGTCACAGCACCTGTGACTAGCTATTGGGAATCATAACAACATCTGTGATTAGTACCTTTCTGAGATTTTTAGAGTTTCCTGACCTTGTGCTTATAACAACAACAAAAAAAAAAATAAATAAAGTTGTTGTAGTCATGTAAATTGCTGCTGATGTTTTTGCAGCAGCTTTTTCTTACTGCACAGTGAACTGAGCATTTACCTTGGGTATTTTCTTCAGGGTGATTTTAGGGAGGTAAAATATCCCCAAGAATGAAAATCCTTTAGTTATAGTTTCACAGCTGGGATTAATCCCACATCTGGCATCAACAGGTCTCCCTCACTGTAGAAAAAGAATCCCTCTCAGTGATTAATGGACGGTCCTCCTGTCTTTCTGCCTCTGCTTCCATCCCCTGACTCTTGTTTTCATTTGATTTAACTGTTCATCAGTGACTCTAGATTCACTAATACAGCCATCAAACTAAAATTACCAACTTTACCTTCATAATGGTCCACAGGATAATCCACCATTGCATTTAGCTGCTGAGTTTCTGCAAGATACGTTATTAAGAAAACTTACCAAAGTGACATTCAGCCATACGCATATAAACAGCCATCCATCCACTCTGGATGGATGGATGGATGGATGGATGGATAGATGGATGGATGGATAGATATAAACAGATGCACGGATGAGTATGCCGGTGATTATGTTGGCCAACTGGTTTTTCCAGATTTGTGCAATCCTTCTTTTCCTCAAATCTCTGCAATGGAGGTGAAGTATGGAAACTTAGCATACACAAAAGCAACACTAATGACCAATACACCAAGTTAAATTGAACTGGAAATTCAAATCATCTCAGGGCACTTTACATAATTATAGAGAAACCAAACTATTCCACTCGAGCCAGCTCTTACCAACAGCAGGAAGGGGGAAAAAAAGTAGAAACCATCAGAATGAAACTCAGGTAGGGTGGCCATCTGCCTTGATTGTTTGGGTGAAGGGAACGTGAAGATAGAATGATGAGTACAAACAAACAATTATAAATCTCCAAAATGGGGAGGCCCATTGCTACAGATTAGAAAAATGCAGCTTCAGAGCCAGACACACCTGCAGAAGGGTACAGGGGACAGAGAGGAAACAAAAACTACAGTAGAGAGACAACACAAAGTTAATAGCATGCATCTAAATTAAGGGCTTTTATGTATGTTCAATAAGAAAGATCTATTCTGGCATATTCTTTCTCCACTCCTTTTGGCTGCTCTGTTTTCTTTGTCACTTTCATTTTCCCCATGCTGCCAAATTAACCACATTTAACATTTCAACATCAATCTGTCCATATTCTCTCTGCCCATCAGCTAGCCCCTAGTCCCTGTTAAAGTCATTGTTATCTGTCATGCTTCTTTTCAGGTTGTCTGTTATGCAACCCTGCTGGAGTGTTGAAACTATAGATTTCATAGTATGTTCTCCTGCTGCCCATCCCAGTCATGTTTGGCAGCTTTATTTTTGGTAAACCAGAGATACTTGAGGAAGACGCTGGGGCCCTTGTCTCCTCATCTGTGATATTTAAGAGACAGCAGTCTGGTACTGAATCCTGGAATATCACTGACATCTTCTACTCTCCAGCAGCTAGCAGTTAGTGTTATTAATCCAGCTCTCAGTTTCAGTGTTCACTCAGCTTATGTCAGTTCTCCAGTCCTGCAAGATCCCAGCAATTATGCCAAACCAGCTCATTGTTCCAAGACTGGTTTCTGAGGGTGCAGGAAGACCAAAACTAAAAAATGCAGCCCAGCCGACACAAATGCCGAAGCATGAAACACCCAGCATCCCGGGCTCCCCTGGACAGTAATGCTGGTATGGCGCAGTCTCTCCAGGCTGTAATGGCATCCCCCCCCCCCTCATCTGGTGATTCTTAAGAAAATTGATGTATGATTTCTAAATTATGTCAATTAAAAATAGCATTTCTATCTTGTTAAACCTGATAATCACCATTTGTCTCAATCTTAGTTTATCAGTATTCAGGCTCCTCCATTAGAATAGGTGTTGCTACTTTAGCAGCTGCACAGGGAAGTCTCTTAAACATCTGGGCCACTGCTGGTCATCTGCTGCCTACACTCCGTGAGATCTGATTCTGATATCAGCCTCTAAGATCGTTCAGGTTTTAAGGTTCCTGAGTTAAGCCCAACATATATTTAGTTGATGGTGGTTACTCAGTTCCATCTGTTTTCGTCATATGTACTTTTTGTTTGGTTAACCTGCATCTTGCTGTCTTGAGATCATTTGATGACCACTAACCAATCACAGCGTCTCATTCTTCTGCCTTCTGACAACCTCCAGCCAAAGGCTGTCATTTCTTTTTCTCTGGCCTCCGACAGCCCTTCAGTCAGAAGTCTTCATTTTTCAGCCTCTGCCCTGTGACGTCAGTGGCCTCCTTTCTAGCCTCCAATGACCACTAGCCAATTAAAGACTCTAATTTCTCTTTCTTCGACCTTAAACAGTCTCTAGATGATCAAAAGCCCCCCCCCCATTCTTTCTGGTCTCCAACAGCCTCAAGCCAATCAAATGCCCTCATTCTCTCTTTGGCTTCTATTCAATCAAAGGCTCTTATTTCTTTCTTTCTCTGGCCTCCAATGGCTGCCAACCAATCAGAAGTCCACATTTTTGCTCTCTCCCTCTCTCTATCCTTGACAGCATCTAGCCCATCAATGAATCCCAGTTCTCTCCCTCTGACCTAGTCAGCTAGCCTTTGCAAGATTTCATCTATTTCATCCATTTCTGACTTCTTTTATCATAATTGTAACAGTCCTTAAGTGTCATTTCCCTTGACGAGGCCCGTTTCATGTCTTTTCTACTCTAGAGATGAAATTTCCATGCCATGTTAAGATTGCCTCTAATAATCTCTTTCGTGTCCAGTTATAATCTTCTACCTTCATCTGGATTATTAAATTATGATCTATCAGAGTGTCAGTAATGCTTAAAATTTTGAATCTTCACATTTTTGCAGTTAATATTGCTCTTTTCTTCCTTGGTCCTTTTGGCTACATTTCCTGACTTCTTTTCTTCATCGCCTCGCTTTGCCCACATTTTCAAATGCAGCTCGAAATTTCAATGTCACTCTCATCCAAAAAAACAAAAATCTGTCTTCTCGGAGCCAATCAGTCCCGTGCAACTCTCCTCCTCATTTCCACCTCATCACCTCATCAGTTGTCAAGAGAGTTGTCCACGTCTCCATCAGCCATCTGCTTACTCTGCGCCACCACCCCCGGTTTTTAGACTCTGGGGGTTCCAGTCACCATTGCCCATCTTCCTCTGGGATTTGACTGCAGGATGTCACTTTTCATCAACGTATAAAAATTTTCATACTCACATGTTTTGCAGTAAGGAAAGTACATTCAGAAATTCTTTGAGGGTCATTTGTAGTATCACAATATTTCCTGATGACAGACTCTATCCACACAACATTATAATAGAGGACGTTTTATTATAAAAGCTATAGCATCATGGATTAGAAACCATAAACATGCATTAGGCTTCTTCCCGTGTGAAAGCACTGCAGCTCACCACTGACTAGGCAAGGCATTACTCAGCAAATGGAAACTAGAAACTTTATTGCAGATGAGTGGAAGAAAGGAGAAATAGTTTTACCGGCATAAACTTATGGAGCTCTTTTCGTCAAGGCTACCTCATTTACTGAATCTGCAGGGTTTTTACAGGGTAGAGCTTTTACTGTGCAAACATTATCAACCAAGCTGAAATAATGTGATGTGTTCATGTTGGCGGTATTACTTGAAACACTGAAAGTATAGGCTCTTATTAGCTTTTGTTCAGTTTTTACAGTTTTGCTGATCCCCTGTTATCTGTCTGTGACGTCATTCCAAGGATGTGTTTACTTTATAATTATGTGAAGATGCTCCCTTTATTCTTCCGGACCGTGCTATTGTTTCATCTGCTCCAGTGAAAACTTTTCCACATTATGTAACTGACATTGAAACAGCTCTTCTGTAAGGATTCCTTTATCAATACAGGAACATGCTAATTGTCTTTTTCATAGAGTGGTGAATGAGCACTGACTGTATGTCATTTTTTTTAAACCACTCAGTGGGTTTATCCAGCCTCCTGCCATTACTGTGCAAACTATTCTCCCGTGCACCACCTTCTCAGTGAGATAAAGTTGGAGCTGTGCATACAGGGACTATATTACATTATCGACTCCCCATCCACTTAACGGGGAGAATCAACTCCGTTTACAAGTAATTAAAGCCATTAAAAGGGGCCCAGAATAATGCATTTTTTGCACAGATAACAGAAGCACGGGCGGCAGCTGGGCTCATTTTACCGGCAGGTCAAGATGAGAACAATTAAGTGTGTATTAAAGTCACAGCGTGACATGTTTGAGACAAGTGAAGATGGTGAGTTGGGTACAGAGTGCTGATATGGGTGTCATCAAAACTGTAACAGATTGCTTCTCACACTGAACTTTTTTTTTTTTTAGCTCAAAAGCCCTCCCTCAGGATCCACTAAAGAAAATGACATCTATAATGAAACGTTGAATATTTTGCTAATCGCAGCATGAGATTTGTGGCTCTCTGTGTAACATCACTATTAATCAGCTTCCAAGCATCAGCAGCCATATTTCTATATACCTGAGGAACACTCGGATGGTACTGCTGCTTTTGTACATACTTGTTTGTATTGCAGTGCTCTGCCTCACTTTGGAGCAAGAATAGCTCTTGGGACAAATTATAGGTTACATCATTAACATTTACATAAAATTACCCAGCAAGTTTTAACCCGCATTATACCAACTTGTTTCTACTTTATACCATTTTCATTATCTGCAACTCTAATGGAGGCTTATGCAGGTTAAATGCACGAAGGACTTGCATAATAGCCACGACTGTCCACACACAGATGTTACTTTTCTGCCATCACAACAGCACGCAAGCCTACGAGCAGAAAGTGTTCTATTTAACCTACTTTACTTATGCATATTCCCATCATAGAAACTGTGGTGAAGGTTAAATTTTTTAAGATCCAGGCAGACAGGTACAGTTTGCGTCTCTCTGCAGGGTGGGATGTAGGAATAAGCAGAAATTACACTGATAAATATTCAGCATCCAGATGTTGATTAAAAAGACAAAACAAAGCCTGGTTTCTAACATAAGGAACAAGATGAAAGGAGAGGGCTTTAAGAGTTCCTCCACCTAAGGTAAGCTGTTACAAAGCTGACTCTGCAGTTATCTCATATCCACTGTGCTCAATACAGGAAGAGAGGAAAGGGAAGGGAAAATAAGGGCGCTGCGTTCTGTTGCCAGATTGACTCCATCTTCAAAGAGATATTAACATACCACCAGTTTCCCTTTTATCTTCCTTTAATTTCAATGATGCCAACCCAAATTAACATTATTGAAACTTAAAACATCAGGAACCCATAG
Organism: Archocentrus centrarchus; assembly: GCF_007364275.1. Taxonomy (NCBI): domain Eukaryota; kingdom Metazoa; phylum Chordata; class Actinopteri; order Cichliformes; family Cichlidae; genus Archocentrus; species Archocentrus centrarchus. The sequence goes on along the minus strand of NC_044354.1, from coordinate 1,944,070 downwards.
GATGGAGTGAAAGATTAATAAAAAGAGGAAAGATGTGCAGTTTGAAAACAGTGCCGTTCTCCATCACTGAGCTGCTGTGGTTCATGTTGTCTGAAACTGCTCATTGCATTGGCTCAGTCATGCCAAATTATCTTTCTATGATGAAATATCAACAACTATTGGATAAGTCCTTCCTGATTAGTTAAATGCAGAGGTTGCATAAATTATGCACAAAGTTTGAGCCCTGCCACATCAGGCACAAAACTATATTGTCATTTTCTTGCTTGTTTAGAAAAAAAAGATGTTTTTCAGATGCCAGCAGACAGTAATGGTAAAAATAAATAAATAAATAAGCTCCAATAACAGTGAGTTTCAGTGTTTACGGGCCTGTTTTTTATTAATTTTTTTAAATTATTGGATTCCCAGGTGACAGTGCCATTTATTGGTAAGCATAATGTGCTACACAAACACTCCGAGTAACTGCTTTAATGACTGTTTTTCCATGTCGGCAACAAAAACTCCAGTCCTGCAGCTGTTCTCTACACAGTTTGTTGAAAAATGAGCTTCTGATGAGGCAACGCTTCATTCCAAATGTGGTGTGGAAATTAAAAGAGACTTAAGCAGCTTGTTTTGAACACCAAATGGAAGGTTTAAAGAAAATTGAAATATATCAGTGCAGGCTTCCTATATCCTGCTTGGATCCGTAGAGAAAAGGAAATACCCTATTCTGCACAAACTTTCATCTCACACGAAAACGTGCCTGCGAGATAAACAATCTCTCTGTGACACCCCCGCTCCTTATATATTTAATTGGCCTTGTGTGTCTTGGAAAATGTCCTTGCCTGCTCTGTTTGCATCTCAAAACTTGCAGTAAATTTTAAACATGTCATCTTAGCAGTAGCATATGTCCTTCCTCCTTCACTGCGGAGCCAGCCAGCAGCATAATGTTAAAGATCGAGTGCCACAACAGCTTCCTAAGCTTCTCAAAAGAAGATTTCAGCTGCTCTTTCCCCATGCGACATTGCTGTCACAGACATTGCATGCTTAAGATAAAACAGGGAATAGAGGATCTTGGAAGATGATGTAGTAGGGCTGGCGATGGCACAGAAGATCAGACTGCAGTGGAGAACTCCGGGAACTGAGAAAGACAGAGTGAGGAAAAGCATGCATACTAATGTAGTCCTCAGCATTCTTCTCTCTCTTTCCCTGCTTTGCATAGAGGTCTTTACTTCAGCTTTACATTTCATGGTTTTCATTTAATGATGCCTCCTTCGCCATATTCCTCCTTTCATTTAACTTCCCCACTGAAACGCTCATGAATCACCAAGCTGAGGTTGTTTCCATTCTACGCGATCAATATGTCATCCCAATTCCTATCCAGCTACCTTTACCATGGTGTCGACCTCATAGAGATGTCTGCACTGCATAGAAGTAATTTACCTATGGTATAATGTGGGCAATAACTGACACAGCATATTGACTAGGGTAATTAACTTAGAAATGATGGTAGTGAGAAGATAAATGACAGTGTGTCTGTGGTGTATTTCTGTCATTAGCTGCATACTGTACCATAGTGACAACCTGAGAACGTGCTCAGAGCGGGTTATCTATCTGAGAAGCGGTGATGAAAGCAGATGAAAGTGATAGATGCTGGCGGAGCTTGAAAGAGAGTGATAATGTTCAAAGGCTCCTGCAGTCTCATATAAGCTGACAATGTTTAGATAAACTGCAGTTTTTGGCCATCAATACTTAATGTCAATATTACCCATCCAGCCATTTTCAGCCACTTTGGGTCCAGGTGTGTTTAGCAGTCTAAACAGGTACATCCAGGTACATCCTCCAGTTCTTCCAGGGGAATACTGAGGGCTTTTCATAATCAGCATAAAAGATGGTGAGCGTGTACTGGGTCTGCCGTGGTGGGCCCCTAGGACACATCCAGGAGGCATCGTGGTCAAATACTTCCAGTGTGGAGGATCACTCAGAGAGCTCTACTTTGGGCCTCGAGATGGCTGCACTCCTTACCTTATCTCAGTGAGCCCAGACACCTTCAGAGGAAGCTCATTTTGGACACCTGTACGATCGTGTGCTGACAGCTCTACCTTCATGCTCGTCTTTCTCTTTACCAACTCACAGCAGGCCAGTACAGCACTGCCAATTCATCTGCCAGTCTCCCACCATTCTTCTCCCACTCGAGGCAGGAACTCATCCCCAGCCCAGAGTGGGCAATCTACATAATACTGATGAATAACAGATAATGGAATAATATTAATTAATGAATGGTCTATAGAACAAAGATTTTTAAAAAAGAAGGCCATCACAACTTTCAGAGTAAAAACATTAGAAATAATAAACACTAAATATAACAACTTCTAGCCCAACAGTAGCTTTAAAAGTTTGCATATAAATAAAACTTAAACTTTGAACTTTGATGTCCTACCATATGACGTGGTTACTTAAACTGCATTTTTGCCCATCAGTCTTCAATAATGACAATAGTAATACATTACTTATTTTGATTTCTAAAATATTATAAAACAAACAAAAAATGTTAATCAGCATTATGTAGAGACTGAGGTAACTGCATCAGATGGTTTTATTCTTCCTGGTGAAAACTGAAACATATTTAACATTCTGTTAAGAAAATATGCAGAGTCCTCAAAAATGAGTTTTTAGAGTCCCACTGCTCCGTAATGGTCCGTTCCAATTCCTCAAATCCAACACAGTGTTTTTCTTCTGTGTTTTGAAAGCCAAGCAGGAAAAACCCGGATAACAACATCTGAGCGCTGCCAACTATTTGGGCATGCTGAGTTGTTCACCTCTTGGTGTCAAATTCCCATCTGGAGGATAATCAGTGTGACATTGTTATTGCTATCTTGTCCCAGACTTTGTGTGTATGCATAAGACTTTATAATTGGTCTCATCAATAATTAAATCCCCTCACATTGTTGAGCCATTCTTCATTGGATATGATTTGTTGTATTGTTTTCTAATGACTAATAAGCTTTAGTAAAACACTAAATTAGTGGAATGCACCTTTATGCTCAGAAAGACTTTGCTGGGCTCACAAAGTCCCATTAAGCCATTGAGTAAATCAGCTTCAGTGTATCTACTTTTACTTTTTAAATTGTTTTCACATGAAAATCTGCTGGCTTTTTGGAGATAGAAAAAAACGCAGCCTGTGAATGTAGAGTTATTTTTAAAATGAGTACAGTGTGAAAGAGATTTAACTTGCCTTGTGTTAATAAAAGAAAGAAAATCCAAATGGCAACGCTTGGCTTGGGTTTGACGTTGGATAGAAAATGTCAAAATATGGCTCCGAAAAAGTAAGTCAGAAGTTGGCACGATACCACAGTCTAAATATATTCACACCACCAACACAATGCCTCCAAACAAGTTCCAGAGTTTCCCAGCATTATAAAGCAGGCGTTTACGTCACTCGCAGACATGTATTCAGATTTTGGTTGACGTGCGTAGTCAACAGGTGCCAGAATGCAACAGCTGCTGCTTGCCTGCAATGATGCTGCCCCAGGGAGCCCACTGCCAGAGCTGGTTTGGGTTCATCACACATGCTTTTTTTTTTTTGTTTTGTTTTTTTTTAACCAGCTGTAGAAATAAGCCATGATTTAAAAAAAAAAAAAAAAAGAAAGCAAAAGAGTTAAATTACTGTGATGGGGCGACTGAGCTGATCTTTTGTTTTCTTCCTTTTTAAATTCAGGTGACATTTGTTTTCTGAAGGCATGAGCAGATATTGCTTTTTGTAAGTGATTACAAACACAAGTGGAACAGAAGATTTAATGGCAGAATTAATGGAAAAGATGTTTGGTTTTCAAATGGAAAAAGCCCCCCAAAACATTAGGACCTCTTGGAATAAGAGAGATGGATAAGTTCTCTGGTTAGCTCCTCTGGTGCCCATTTAAGAAGCCGCCAGTGTGTGCTCCCCATTTTATCTGATCCGCAGAGGGACAATGGCTATTGGAGTTCAAATGATTGATGTGGTCTCATCTCTCAGACTGTCACACTCTCCTGATGAGCAGATACTTTATCGACTTCATTCTGAGGAGTGTGTCTAGCCTTAGTGCTCAAAAAGAAGCTCTTTTAAAGAATGAACTCCAAATGGTGACCTCAACCCTGATCTTCAAAGTGTTGTTTAAGTGTAAGGTCCCATCAGATAGGTTCTCTCAGGAGAACATGGTAGAAACTAACTGACTGTGCTCTGTACGGGGCTGTTGACAGAAAAAGAAATACTGGAGGATGAGTAATGGCACTAGGTAATCTAATCTACTGATATTTGCCTTTGATGTGGCATCGGATTTTCTTTTTGGCTCCATTTTGCTGCAAAATGCATCTACTTGGTCAGCTCGCATTGAGCGGCAAGCTTCTTATAGAAACGGCTCTCTTCTTGTGTGCACATTTGAAAATGCCAAAGAAGCAGCTATTTCAAACACAAACAGGCTTGATATTACATTTAAATATACAAGAGGATTTCCTGCTGTTGTTTGCTTATCCTTGCTTTGTGCTTCAGTTTAGGAAAAAAAATATTAAAAACTGTAATCCACAAAGTCTCTCTCTTTCCTTGCAGTAAGGTGATGGCTTTGCATTTTCACTCTTAAGCTCCGCCGGCTGTATCAGAGAGCGGTCTCTACAGAGGAAATTGTACAAACCCGTGTAATAGCCCACTTCACTTATAAAGGGCAGGTGCTTATCTTGTCCATATAAGATCCTGGTCAGGCTCATCTGTTGTACAGAAAGTAGGTCACAACCTTCGTGTTCAGCTCTGTGTCGACCAACCATCTCCAGGTTGGAGCAAGCTCTCCAGTGGGGGGGGGGGGGGGGGGGGGGGGGGGGTGGTACTGTGGAAAAATCATTAAATCCAATGCTTTCTAATGTGAGTATCATGCTTTTCTTGTCATTGCTTTTCTTCCCTTTTGTATTGCGCCATGTGTGAGAGAGTTATGGTTAAGACAACCAATTTGTTCCACTAAGAGATGCAAAAAAACCCTCAGATAATAGTTCTGTATTGGGGGGTTGTCAGCATTCATTTTTATGCCCTGTTAAATCATTGAGAAGACAAAAGACTGAAAATTAAAGGAGTGAGGCAGCAATCGGTAACTTTTGATAAGGATTTATTAGCAGACTAGTACAACGTGCTACAAAGGCTTTGGTTTTTTTTTCTGTCACATTTCTTCCTGTGTTTGCGGCCCTGCTTTTCTTGTCATTTTAAATAGTGTCTTTCGTTTTTGGTATTTAACCTAACATGACTTTTGGATTTTAGAATTTTAATTGTGAAATTATAAAACCAAAACAAGCAGCTTGCTTTAACAGACTCTTATTGCATGGAGGCGTTTCCTGCCACAAACCGAGAATTGGCCCTCGTAAAACGAGCATTTTGAATGGAAGCCAGCAGAAACAGTCCAGGTTTCCAGTGTTTATTCACAGACTGCAAAGCCTTGGGAAAAAAAAAAAAAAAAGGAGGAAGAACAATTAAAAACACCAGAGTAACATGGCATAAGATTGCACCATTTAGGCCCAAAGGCATATGTATTAATAATAAGAAGAATTATGACATCCTGAAAGAACTGACAAGAGCAACAAGGTTAGGAAACGAGGCAAAGAGCAATGCAGGGTTTTATCTGCACAGTGCTGGCCTAATATTTTATATATGATGCTTCTTTTGTTCAATTATGTTTCAGTGTTTTCTAATGTAGTGCTTTATGGTAGTTGAGTCACATTAATCTTACAGTGTCTTGATCCAATTTTGTTTTTATTAAACAACGAGATCTCGTTTTTGTAGTCGGCGCGTGTTCGGCGTGAGCGGTTTTGTGTGTTTTCTTGATTTGCCTTTCCTGGTGCTGGCATTTCACTGTTGAATCATCGCACCTTATTACATCAAATCTGCTGCTGGCAATACAAAATGGAGAATTTTGAAAGATGAGCGGAAGAAGGTCTCATTAATGGATTGCATTCTTTTTTGGTATCTTTCAAATAATGAATCTTTCTATTAATGTAGTGCTGACTTTGATGTCGATCCATATACACCGTTAGTCATAAAGCTGTTTACTTCTCACCATATTTTGTCTTTTTTGTTTGTTTTTCCACTGTTGCACATACTTTTTCAGGACCTTTGATGCCAGACTGCTTTATTATTCATTAATATACTTATAATACCCAGACACTGGAGTCCAGCTGTAACAGTATGTATCTGAAAAAGGCACAGAGCAATAATCAAAACAAAAGAATGACTCATTGTTAAATTGTTAAATAAGCATCTTGAAACAATATCTGTTAAAAGTAGGTTAAATACTGCAATACTACTGCAACAATATTTGCAGACTGTGTTTTGCTTGGTTTAAGAAACTTAATACCTTGCTGTGATTTTCTAATACTTTCCACTGTGTTCTGATGCCATAAGGGAGCGGAATGAACACTAGGGGGCAAGCTTAAGCCTCTCACATGTCCATAGCATATTTAGGCATTTGAATCTCCTCTTTTCTTTTCTTCCATCCTTTAACACTTCAGCTCGTGTGTGTGTGTGTGTGTGTGCGCACACGTATGTGTGTGCTTCACAGCAGAATGTGCTTGTGACAGCCTGTGAACCCACGTTTGTTTGTGTGTTTTTTGGCTGTGGGTTTGTGGGTTTGTCTGTGTGGTGAGCTACCCACATTAATCTTAATCCAGGACTAACGTTCATCAGGCCACTTAGTATTCTGACTGAGGGATGTTTTCTCTCTGAGACCCCATGCAATGTCAAATCTCTGTTGTTGCAGGGTGTGCCTTTAGATCTTGTGGCATTTCTCTCCTTATTCTGCTCTGCTTTGGCAGTCTGTCTTTAGTCTTCCTCATTGTGTAGTGGCTACAATCTTTCTTTCCCTCCCTCATCTGCTGCCTCATCCCATTGGCTTCCTTTACCCTGCTCGCTTGCTATGAAGAGTCTCTCTCTCACTGCATGGCAGCTCCTTTGCAGTGTCCGCCTCAATTTGCATCAGTCCTTGATGTGCAGTGTCAGCTCAGGCCTGCTGATCAAATTCTAACAGCTGATGACTGTTTTCATCCCCTATTTAGCTGCACGCTTGTGCAGCAGCCTCCCTGTTTCCCACAATTCTTTGCTAGTGCAGGAGTGGTGGCCGCCTGTGTTTGCTGGTCGGTCTGTCTCTTGTTTGTTGCCAGGGATTGGGGAACAGATGGTGTGCTACGTTTTCCCCTGCAGAGGGTGAGTTCTACAAAGTGCATCATTGTGCAAAATGGGTTTTTGCTGCAGAAATTTCTTCTACTACATGTTTCATATATGGAAAAAAAAAATGATGTGCCAAATACCATGTTCTTTTTACTTTATAGTGTAGTGCTTCTTGCTTGTCTAGCATATTTATTGCATTAAGAAATATTTAAAATAATAATATAAGGTCTCTTTTTTTAAACTCTGAATTATTTGAACATCTCATGAATTCTCAGGAGAGGCTTGGGAACTTCTTTGTGCGACAGTAATGTGGGATTCACGGTTATTTGACAATTCCAAAGTTCTTTAGAGATTATATACTTCAGCTGATCTCCCTTGACAATGCTGCTGTAGCAAGAAATACATTTCCAGGAGACTAGCAGTGGTTCAATCATGTAGGCAGGACACCCCTCTGGGAGGATGAGTGGGTTTACTAAGAATGGTAACTCTCAAGAGGCAGCTGTTGCTTAATATTACCAGGGTGGACGAATTCATTTCCTACCAGTGATTGTTGCCACTGATATTGCCAAAGCACATGAATGGCAGGGACTGGTAGATTGGGTGATGTAACATCCAATCATGCAAATTGGTTGAGCCATGCAGCCATCTTCATGGAGGGCTGAATTATGTCACAGCAGAAGTGCATTTTTACTGCTAAAAAAGAAATCTGTTGTGTTTGAGCCAGTGCCTGGCGCTCTGAAGCAAAGATTAAAACTTTGCTCTTGCTAATCATAACAAAAACCATGGGATTAGTCATTGGAGATGGAGGCAAGGCCCTTGCCCACACAGCTAATTGAGCTCTTATCTTGGCATAGACGGTAATGCCATTAATCAAAAATAGCATGTCATGTTCACAGGGATATGTGGAAACTGCATAAGCTCCCAGTGAGCTCTGAATGTCCACAGTGCTTTGTTTTTTGAAGGCTCTTCTCCTTGTGAAGACTGCATGAAGATTATCATTGTGGTTGAATTCATGCAAAATAATAATACTGCCAACACATTATGATTTGTTGCTTGTAATTATATGTTCAATTCATTGCGGTACTCTTGCATTTTGCCTCGCTGGCAAGACTAATGTAATCACATGATTTCTTTCTCTGAAAAGACACAAAACATCTATTTTTCTGTTTACTCTACTGGAGGTCATTTACCTTAGATGCAGCAAAACTGGAAGCGCAAACATAATCTATTGTTAACCACTGCAGTTGCTGCACAGCTGCTATTTCTGGATACCCTGGAGAAATGCATCGGTATACCTGTGAAGATGCATGGAGTTACAGTACTTTTCTCTGCTCTCTTTGTTTTATCTGACTAAGCTATTTTTTCCCTTTGGAAAACATGTGTGCAGCCATGCTCCATCGTCTTATAGCCTGGCAAATTTTCCCCAGGAGTGTGCAAAATTGTTCCTGTCTTCCTTTTTCAAATTACACAAAACTTTAATTGCCAGCCAATGATGGGGTCTGTGAGAAAGCCCTAAAACAAGAGTGCTCACATCAGTGCGCACTAGTAAATTAGCATGACAGTGGCAGGTGGCTGTGTTGGGAATACGGGGGGAGGTGGTGGGGGAGGAAATGCGGATATGAGCCAGGCGCAATGATTGAAATCCCTGCTGTCAGGCGATGGCTGCGCAGGTGATGCTACATTGTGCTGAAGCCTCTTTAAGTACAATGCAGTCAGCAGGAGAGTCAACTTTAGAGGTTTTCATATGTGAGGGGATCAAGAGGTATTTTGTCCAGTGCCATCTGGTTTTTCCCATCAGGGCTGAAGGTTAGGCAGCATGCAAATGTAAATGAATGATGTAAAGAGGCACATGTTAAACCACCAGCTAATACAAATGCATTGCATGACCAGAACCTGTGTATGTAAACACAAACAATCAAAGGATGTTAAGTAGAAAAGAGGATTAACTCAAGAGATTGATGGCTTCTTAGAACCAGCTCCTCGGATGTGGCGGTGCCAAAACAGCAACATCTTAGAGCGAGGGTTCTCAGAGTGTGACTCAGGACCACCGGCAGTCTCTGTAACATTTACTGTGACAAGAATGCACTACTGTAAATTTCAATCATCCACTGTTTTCTTTGTGTGTACAGCCCACGATCGAATGCTGAATTCCTAAATTGGCAGTCATAAAAATTTTTGTCTTAGAGGTGTGAGTTTAGAAAGAAGATCGCAAATACAATCGGCAGAAATGAGCTTCTTTCGAAGGGTGGCTGGCCTCTCCCTTAGACGTAAGGTGATGAGTGCGGCCAGCCGGGAGGGACTCAGAGTAGAGCTGCTGCTCCTCCACATCGAAAGGAGCCAGTTGAGGTGGCTCGGGCATCTGACTAGGATGCCTCCTGGCCGCCTCTTGGGTGAGGTGTTCCGGGCATGTCCCACCGGGAGGAGGCCCTGTGGTAGACCCAGGACACACTGGGGAGATTATATCTCTCGGCTGGCCTGGGAACGCCTTGGGATCCCTCCGGATGAGCTGGAGAAGGTAGCTGGGGAGAGGGAAGCCTGGGCTTCTCTGCTTAGGCTCCCGCCCCCACAACCCGACCCCAGAAAAGTGGAAGAGAATGGATGGATGGTTTGAGCTTAGAGGACAGTGGTTATCTTATCTGTTCTTGTCAAGAAATGCAGGTTAAGCAGAGACTCCAGAAGCAGGCAAGATTTAAGTGTAAGTGTGTGTTTAATAGAGGTTGTAGGTTCAGTGTGAAAATATAACTTCCACAAGGCAAACTGAATCCAAAGTATGCAGGGACCACACTAGGATATTAACAGAACATTGTAACAAAGGAAAGAGAGCACTATTTATACACACACAGTAATCAGGTAAGTGACCACAGCTGGGAAAAACAAGGCACAGGTGAAAGCAATCAGGGAAAACAGGCAAACAGGACGTAAAACTAGAGAAAAGACATAAGAGACACGCACTATCAAAATAAACAGGAAGTGACAAAACAGGCGAGACACAGCAACATGGCACTAAGGTAATACTGGGGAAATAATTCAAGATAAACTCGCAGATCACGATAGTCCATAAATCTATAAATTCCTTTTCCCACACATCAAATTCATTTGAAAGGTGACATTTTATATTTAGTGGGTTTTGCAGCAATGAAAAAGTCCATTTGTTTCTATATAGTTCTGGAAATGCAGAATTTTGAAGAATTCCCAACTGATGACATTTCAAAGGTCTGAACTCCCCAATAATTGTTTGCCAGCTTTGGTGATCCATCCATCCATTTGCCGCTTGTATTTGTGAAATACAAGCTCTGGTGAAGTAAAGCAAAAATCTACAGTCAAATTTCTACTGTCAGCTGGTAACATAGTAAATTATATAACACAACCACAGTCCTGGCATTTAGGTGTTTTCTTCAACTGTGCATTTACTCAGTTGACCGGCGCTACAATGTGATGCTGCTAATTAGGTCAGTCTCAACTTAAAATAGATTAAAACACAATTATTTACTTTGTGAGGGTAGATCGTTTGATTTTGATCTAAGTGTTTAACTTTGGAATGGAACGTATTGGGCACCCGATTTTTATTTTATCCAACATTTGCCGTGAACTCACACGCTTGTACGTCAGTGTGATTCTGAAACTGAGACGCTAACATAAATTCTAGAAAGTGTGCAACACTAATAGTGTTTGCCTTGCTTTTCACAGTCAAAACACTTGAGTGTTATAACCAGAAAAAAACACTAATAGCGCCGGTCTACTGGTTAAATGGTGAACTCACATTTTGTTGCATTGTGTAGAGCATTAAATTTAAATTGGTGGGGTATGGATGTACCAAGAGTGCCATTAAAAGGTCTGCAATGCATTTGTATTATTCAGACATATCAGGCCCATTAGCACAAGCACTACAAATGGCATTCATATTACAAGCCACCAAGAGCTTACAAGATGGAGCTCCAGGGAGAAAGGAACAGCTGAAGGATGCAGTTTAAAAATACCAGACTGTTTTTCTCCAGGGCTGGAATGACTCATTACCCAGGCAGCAAAGCAGGAAGTCTTGTCAGTTGGGTCATCTCACACTACAATGACACGCAAATTGCGCCAGCGCATCATTTACAGTGTTACAGTTATTTTGGAACTGTGACAGCAACAACAATACACACAAATACTTGTACAAAATTTCACACAAACACACACACACACACTCCTGTGTTGGAATCCAGTTAAGTGATGTGTGCAAATTGCTTTAGGTTTTTGTTTTCTGGAAGGTAGGCTCAGGTGGCCACCATATGCTGGCGTATTTATCCCCTCTTCTCAACTCGTGACTGTCTTGTTCAGAAGGGAGGGGTGAAGGGAGGGGTGTAGGCTGACCAACCCTCTGCTCAGATGCTGCAGCATCACCGTGAGCCACTAGTGAATGTTCACTCCGGTCTTATCGGATGGCTGGATGTGATGCAAACCTGTGCAGATATAACCAACTTTCCTGTTCCTCTCTCTTTCTGTGTCACTGGGAGCAGCCCACAGATTGAAGGGGTTAGAGGGGGCATACAGACATGGCACTCAGCCTTGGATCATCCCTCACCTGGGAGATAAAGAGCAGGAATGATGACTTCCCAGCATGAACTGAGCTTTGGGGCCAATGCTCAACCTTTTCAGCAAAAAAGGTTACTGATCCGTGGAGGCCTCTGATGTAAAAAAAAAAAAAAAAAAATACCCTCATGAGGCCAACAGGGAGGATGAGGTGGAGATAGTAGGCTGATGTGAAGAAATGTAACTGATTCTGGGTTTGGCTAATGTCTCGGTTTTCACCCCTTCTTTCTGTTTTCAGTCCTTCCTTCCCTCTATACTTTTTATCTGAGCTCCCCTGCAGGAAAATCCATTTTCCTGCACTAGGCTGCTTTGTCTACGCAGGGTGCGGTGGTGCTGAGGCGGGTAGTAAATAATGCACAACTCTTTCTCCTTTCATTATTCCAAAGGACCGAGTGCTCACTTTAAGACGCTCTCTGAAGTGGGCTTATTAAATGAACCAGGCTAGAGCCATTTCTTTTGTTTTTAGGGGTCGAGGTGAGGAAAAAGTGTCCCTAAAAATATCTGTTGCAAAGGCGCCATTATCCCGCTCTTTCCTACTCACTGAAGCTAAAAGAAGATTCCAGATGCAGGTCTTTGCAGAAGTGGAGCTCCTGCAGTCACAGCCTATACCTGATCATTTACATCAGAAAGTTTTGAAAGCTTACTCATCCTCTCTGACTGTTCTGCTTTCTCACAAGCAAAATAGTCACTTTGGCATGAAACACTAGGAACTTAGTATGGTATGTCCCTTCTGTTCATATACAAACAAATGTGATGTGTGTCACCTCTTATATTCACTAAGTTTGCATTTTCAAGCAAATTGCCAATGGTTGTCATTTTCCCTTGAAGAATACAAACTCTCTGCTGTCTGCTTTGTCTGAGCACATACTGTAAATGGTGAGTCGACAGATGCTGGCCAAATTCAGTTTCAAATCTCCAGTTTCCACATGCTTTGGGTTTAAGTGGAAGGTCTAGGATAAAGAATGAATCAGATGCATGCGGAGGCAGGGGAAGATATGAGATCCTATACCTCACTAATGTCAAAATCCACCTACATCTGCTCACAGAGAGTATTGCTGCCTACACAATTATTTACTGGGTGTTCAATAGTTTTCATTGCGCAACTAGATCCCAGTGCATTCCTCTGACAACACTATTTTTGAAAGAATGGCCGGTAAAAATCCAATGTGATAGGTATAAAACACTGCTAAGAACACTGCTCTTGTTACAGGGCAGAACAGCGAAAGTAGGCCTCGTGATATTGGCCATAATACATTTGCTTGCAGGAACTGACTCAGAAGATGAAAGGAAGGGAGAGGTTTGTCTTTTTCAGGTCAACATGCCTCCAGGGCTGCCTACACATCCAAAATAGATGGATCTACAAGGAAACTGGACAGAATTAGTTAATGCTTGCACAGTCATCAACCAAATTTAGATTTTATATCTTTTTCATTTCGCGCTATTTCTTATAGATGATTGCAGACATCTCTGTTTTTATTTCACTGTGTCTGATGAGTCATACACAGTTAATAACTGCTTACGATAATGGATACGTAATTCCTACCTTAAAAGATCTCATGCATTGATTTGATCTGTTGTAAATGAGTTGAGCCAATTAACCTGCTGACATTATGTTATGATTCAATAGTGTAAATATCACATACCTACATACAATTACACCAAGTCAGTCAGTTGCATCCTGCAGCAAACCGGACACTACCTGCCCACCTCATTGCAGTTTCTGTAGCTCTCTTGTTCATCTTCTTCCTCTTGGGATCTCATCAATTTCATTTTCCTTTTGGGCAATTAAATGCCATTAAAACATCATTAACATGTCATACCTTCCTTTAGAAGGCACGGATCTTACATCCCGCACAATTCCCTTTTCATCTCTTTCCCGTATGTCAAAGAGCTAATCAACTTTGTTGCCAGATGACAGCCTGATAACTGCTGTGCTTTATGACAGATGTCACAATGAGCTGTGTCATTCTGCCTGTTGGTCTGTCTGTGATTTTACTGTGAAAAACAACAACACAAACTGCATGCATTGGGACAAACTGGCTGTTCTGAAAAGCACTGTTGTGCTGCGGTTCGAGCGTGCAGGTCAGCTGAGAACTTTCTCTGTGGCGTTCGGTGGCTTGCCTCCCACAGTCCCGGGGACCTGCTGTCAGGTTATTTGGTGATGTGAGAGCAGGTAGTTGTTTGTCCTTCTGTGTCAGCTTGGTGACTGCATGGTGACAGGTGTATTATTAATATTAAAACCTAACTGCATTAATTAATTTTCATAGAGTAGCGGAAACAATTTATGAACACAAGACTGATGTATTGAAAACTGGATGATATTGCAAACATGTTGCTAAATATTTTTTTTTTACACATTCAAGACCAACATTAGTACCCATTTTTGTGATTGCAAGTTATATGTCTGGTATCTATTGATTGTAACTCCAGTTATCATTCTCCTTTTATCCGTCTTTTGCTCTCCACCAGCGCCTAAGGGAAAAATCAGGCTCTTTAGCTGCTAAATACTCTACCATGTTCCCAGAGCTGCCTACTGTCACTGAGAACACTGCTGATGAGAGAAGTGAAATTGAACAAAAACAGAAAACTTGCAGACAAAAATATTTGAATTTGCTGAGGAAAAAAGAAAGGCTTGAATGCTCTGTGAGCTGAGGGAAAAACACAGAATTGAGTGATCATATTTTGTGGGAGCACAGCAAGAAATTCCTCTCAGATTTTTACACAAAAATATAGATTTGTATTGTTTCAAATCCCAAGGTCTGCCTCCACTAAAACATCTCTCCCTGATGAGACTAGAAGACACTCCTGTCCCCAAAATGAAAGAAACGGAGTACTCCTGATTTTGTTTATACACAAATCACCCAGTTATTTGTAAGGAAACACCGTGTTTTCAGATACTAATATTTTGCTTTCAATTCAAATATGTCACAGATTTTGGCGTGAAGGATGTAATTAAAAAAAAACCAAGCCATTTTATTGTGGCTGACAAAAAGCCAAAAAAGATTTAATAACCCAAAAACACAAATAGCAACAGACCACAAAGACTGAGGGAAGACATGACGATACACACAAGGTAATCAGGAAAGTGGAGACAGCTGGGGCAAACTAGACACAGCTGTAGACAATCAAGAAAATGAACCAGGAGAGGAATTAAAACTAAACACAAAACACAAGAGCTAACTAACCAGCAAAGACACCTGAGCACAAATAAACTCCATAAACAGTAACTAGGATTCAAATACAACAAGAACTAAAAACTCAGAATTCTACTGGAAATCAAAACATCAAGCAATGAAAAAAGAATCCCAATAAAACCAAACAGGAAATGTCTAAAAATAGAACTCATGAATACACACTAAACATTATATGAAAGGACACGGGGAAGATTAGAATAATACGCAATAACACAATTAATCAAATGTAAATAGCAAGTTCTATAAACAATAACAGTAACCAGAATTCTAAAGTAACAAGAGCATGAATCAAAATACAAAAATAAAATAATAATAATAATATTCATTATTAATAATAAATAATAATATTTATTGTTGTTATTATTATTATTATTATTATTATTAATAAACTAAACTGAAAATAAACCAGACTACTCAAAATCCTAGAACAAAACCAGGGACCGTGATAATGGACCATTTCACCTTGGGTCATCTCATTTTTACAAACTTTGACAACATTTCATAATACATCTCTTCTACTTTCTGCATTTTGAATGACATCATTAAGTCTTATTAGTAAGGTATGGTTTACTTTTTTAATCTAGTAAAAACAAAAAAAAAATGTGGTTACTAGCAGATGCAGTTGTTTGCACAAATCTGAACTATTTTCACCTTGTGAAACAGGGAACTGTCATGAAGTACTTTGACAGGGATTTATATGTCTGAGGAATTCGTACTGATTACTTGTGTAATCATGTAGTAATGTAGCGATGACTAATGGATTGGGGAATATCAACATTGTGACAGGTGTTGCAGCTGATGTGATCCAACCACGAGATGGTCTGCGGTTCAAGCAGGCTTTCCTCGTCTCAGTGTGAGGTGTTTGCAGATGACACATTTGCAGGCAGCCTGCGTACTCGGCGGGTCAGTCGAGTAGAATGCAATATTGCAAAAGGTTAGATAACACATTATAGCAGTAAAAAGGGGCGTCAATAATGGTTTGTCTTCAGAAGTATTTCCAGCCTCATTTTCTCCACCTCGATGAAATACCTGCGCCATTCACTGCAATTTCACTTGAATGACAACTCTACCAACTGAAAATGCCATTCTCTGCTGTACTGTACACCCACCAATGCATTACCTCAGAGTGACTAATACATGTGCTTGCAATTTTTCTATTATTGATGCAAGGGCTTTGCAAGGTTAAGTTGAGCGTCCATGTCAAGAATAAAAAAGAAAAGGTGCTAGGAACTCTGAAATCCTTTTTGGCTTCCCCTGCAGCTACTCGTTTCTTCACAGCAATTCTCCAAAACAACTAAATGGATTACTCACAGAATGACTTTTTGTTTAGTCTAGACTGGTCAAAGATTAAGTGCTTGTTTGATGTATTTTCCCCCCAATTGTAACTCACACAAATACAACACTTTATCTAGAGCTTGTTTCTCTTCAACAAGCAAAATCATTGCTAGTATAAGAGGGCATCTACCAAACATAGGAATTTTGCAGTAATGAAGCCATCAGAAAAATGTTGAGTGGATAATGTTTGCACCCACTTTACTTCGAGGCCTGCAAAACAAAGTATATACTATTCTTTGAGAGCTCAACTTTGCCCACAGCAAAGACAGGCTACAATGACACTGAGCTGTGCAACCACTTATTACAGCGTGTTCTCAGCTCGACCATCTCAGTGTGTTTCATCATCTTTAGATACAGCAGCATTCAGGGCTGCCTGTGGATGCTGTCACTGCTCCGTCACTCTCCATCTAGCACTTAAAACATGAGGAGGTGTCATTATCCGATGCTTTCATTTGCATGGGCCATTATCCTTTTCAAATAATCGAGATTACTATTACTGCTTTATTAGCCCACTTTTTTTTCATACCACAGCAATGCATTAACTGTGAAGGCTATCAGTCCTTATTTATTGTAAGCTTTTCACATACGCATGAGCATAATTTGGTTTTTTGGAGCGGTGATGCATTCAACGTGATATGCATGTACGCTAGACATTCTTGAAACCACATAACTTATTTGATGTGAAACATCTGTGATTCAATATGTGGCACTGGTCAAAATGCAAAGATCACACAAAGTGCTTTGTAAATCGTAGTGGCAAACCTCGGGAAATCATTCATCCTTACATCTATCCATCCATCATTTTTCTTCCAGTTTATCCAATTTAGGGTCACGGTTACTCGGGAAACATTCAAATGGGAATAACAAAAAGAGAGTGGTGTGCTGGTTAGCACTGTTGCCTCACAGCGAGAAGGTCTGCGTTCGAATCCGCCTTTCTGTGTGGATTTTGCATGTTCTCCCCGCATTTCTGTGGGTTTTCTTCCACAGTCCAAAAACATGCAATTAGTGGGGTTAGGTTAATTGGTGATTCTAAATTGCCTATAGGTGTAAGTGTAAATGGTTGTCTGCCTCTCTGTGTTAGCCCTGTGACAGGCTGGTGACCTGTACAGGGTGTGCCCTGCCTCTTGCCCTGTGACAGCTGGGATAGGCTCCAGCCTCCCCGCGACCCTGAACAGGATAAGCGGAAGAGAATGGATGGAGTGGAAAACCATACATGATATTAGATGTTATTTAAGTATAACGTAGCCTTATTTGATAATAACCATAAATGATAAAACAAGATTAAAACATATATACTGACAAATGTAAGTGAAGAAGGACAGCACTTAGTTGAGATATTTCATGTTTTATTAGTTCGACTATACGCTGATACTTCTGTTTCCTGTTTTTTTACTTCTTTGCAGGAAAGATTTTCTCACTAATCCTCTCAGGTGCTTCATAACTCGCTCTGTTTTTGCCCTCCAAAAAGAAAGCATCCTAAATGTTGTTAACACCTGCGCTGAAGTCTAGCTCAAAGCAAAACAACATCTAGACACATGGGGCATGTACTGTAGCTGCTACCCTCATTTATTTTCTTTGCAGCCATGTGTAGATAAGGTAAAGCCTCATGCACTCTGTTAAGCAAAAATGCTTGGTTGCTCTACTGGCAGCCTGCATGGCACAAAACTCTAAGTAGGGCATTCTGAGTTTTTCGTCTTCTGTGGCTCGAGTAGTGCATCTGGACCCCCCCCCCCCCCCCCCCCCCCCCCCACACACACACACACGCTTAAAAGATGCTGGCATTATTTTCAGCTAACATTACTTGAATTATGCATTTTGCATGGCTTCACATGAGAAAATTGTCCATGTCTGTGACATGTGGGGGTGGGTATGAAGCTGAATTTGTGTCAGTCTGCAAAACCTCATGGGTAGTCTTGACTCCCAACGCCTTCAATGGAGCATTTCATAGTGAGCTGGAGCAGCACTGAGGGCCACTTGTTTTGCTGCCAACTATACAATAGAGTTGTGAGGAATATGACATTTCTGCCCTCTAATCCAATGGCATTTTGCCACCACCTTACAAATAATCTATTTTAGTGGCATTCATGCATATCTAACTCTATTTCAGATATCATTAATGCAACTTAGAAGAAACGACAGCGCCGTTTTAGTAGCTAAATTGATTGATAGTTGCAGGAGCACTGTCCATATAAGCAATTAATGGTGTGAGAAGTATCATCATATTCTTGGAGACACTCCACCAACTGTACATGTCACAGACTATTCAGTAATTATGAGCAGTAGAAAACAGCACTGCATGAAAGCAACTGAATATTTTATGGCTCTAAGAAAAAAGTTAAGTCCCATCCAGTTATAGTTTTAAGAATTTAATCCTGAAAATGGATCGTTGTGTCAGTTATAGTTTGGGTATAATGCAACTAAATGCAACTAACAATGTAACTGCGTCAGTGAAGTAAAATAACATTTGGTTCCTGGAGGTCCTAAAGAAGCATAAAATGAAAGGAAAGTACAGAAGAAGTGATTAAAGAGGTTTATTATAGTACGTGAGCACATTTGTAGATGAGTGCTTTTATTTATCAAGTTACTTCCTGTAACTGTACAGTATACAGCACACAGTTTGCAAATGTTGAGCTTAACACAGTCTTGAATGATCTACTGTTGAGTGACGATTTGAGCAGCTGGGAGGTCAGTGCATCATTGGAGGGTCGATGGTAATTTGATGCCAGTTATTGAAAGGGAGAACTCTTCACCTCCACTTTCCCTTCCACTTGCTTGCCAGTCAAGCAGGGATTCGACCCGACGGCCCTCTGATTGCAAGCTCAGTCTCTAACTGTCAGGATATTGCCAGCCCACTGCCTTTTGTTAGTGCTGCCACTTCTCAGAGGTTTGACACAACCACCCATTTGCCTACCACAGTTAGATTTAGTCAGACGTATTCAATCTATGTTGTATTGCCATTTGTTTTATATTCCTCCAGGCAATAAAAAAATGTATGTAAATGCATATGCATGTAAATGTATGCAGGCCCACCTTTTTACATACACACTGTTGGCTGCCGTGGTTTTTCCCTCTGCCTGCCGACCTCCGGTTCCTTCAGTTATTCATGAGCCATCTGCTTGGGCGAGTGCTGTGTCAGATGTGTGTCAAACAGGACCTCATCTGTCCCCGTGTTCGTCTTCTAATTGTGTGCTCATCTGGTTGCTAAAGCTGCCACTGGTGCCCCAGCAACACTCCATGGTTAGCCGAGAGACTCCAGCTGAAATCTCTGGTCCATCATGTCCTAAATAACCTGTTTGATCTGATGTGTGCATCTTTATTTAAGATCATAGCATCTGGTTCATCAATGTTGTAAGGACGAGCACCAATCTGTCTTTGCGTGTTTGTCTGTGTATTTGTTTGGAGTTTTTGTGGACATTCTTCTGGGAGGTGGGTTGAAATTGAAACAGGCCCACATTCGGATGGAAACTTTTGCAATAATGAAAACTAAATTTACTTATTAGGAAAGTTTAAAAGTAAACGTTCTACTCCTCACAAGAAAACTTTTGGAATATGTAAGTGAAGAAGCATTACTTGACTTACAAGCAGCACTGAGAACCGAGTAAACGATGAAAAGCAGCTCTTTTGGAAACTGCTCTCAGTGACAGAGTGAATATAGTAGCAATAAAAAGGTCAATGTGGCCTTCTGATCATAACTTTTTTCCATACCAACCAATTCCTCAGTGATTCAGTGAAGCTCTTGAAAGTGAAGACCATTTCTTCTCTTTAATAAAACTTTTCACAGGCTTATGAAGGAAAAAAGGTTCAAAGCAAACTTAAATGGAATATCCATCTGCTCTGTCACAACACTGTGACTATAGGCTATTCTGTAATTCTCACCTTTCCTAAAACACTATTTTATCCAAACCTCTGCAGACAGGAAAGTTTTAGAATGTATCCAAAGTTGAAGCAGATGAGGAGAAGTGCAGTTAGTTTCTTCATATTAACATTTGTCCAGTTTCCTCACGTTCATCACGTTCAGTGCTGTGCACCACCCCGTGGAACACCAAGTCATTTTATATATATAGTACATAACAGAGTTGACCTAAGTGCTGCACAGCAAGCAAACAGTCATCAACAGCAGTGAATAACAATTGAAACCATAAAAATATTTATAAACAATAATAATAAAGAAGAAATTAAAACAACAGTCAAAACGACCCCTATGAGCAGCACTTGGTGACAGTGGGAAGGAAAAACTCCCTTTAAACAGGAAGAAACCTACATCAGAACCAGGCTCGCGGGGGGGGGGGCGGGCAGTCATCTGCTGTGAGGGGGAGAGAGAGACAGGACAAAAGACACACTGTGGACCTGAGCATGCAGGATTAGATATACAGTTCTTAAAGCTCTACTAGCCTGGAGGAACCTCATACAAGCACTTACTTACCTGTGAGCACGAGCATGTTAAAATTAGCTGAATGATATGACTTATGGCAGTACAATAGAAATAGTGTTATATTTCATTAACCAATAATAATCACCAGTTGTTAACATGCCTTTGATAAAATCATAAAATGAGGTTGATTCGGGGAAATTAAAAACATGTGTGTATGGATTTATGCAAGAATTAAAAAGATTTCCCTGTTAGCATCAAGCTTGGCAGGTTAATGATATGTTCCAAATAAATAACTCTCACTTGTGTTCACTTAGTTTCACACTGTTTAAGATTTTGATTTCTATTTTTAATTTAAAGCTATCGTTTGTTTTAGGCACCAAAATACTTGATTAGTGATTTGATCTTTCACAGCTTTAACATGTTAGAAGATTAAGATGCTTATACCTCCTACCTCATCAGATATGTGATTGGCTGCCTGGAAGAAAAAAAAGAGCAGCGATAGGAAGGCAATAAATTAAATACCAAAGATATGTTGATTACAAACATTTCTGTGATGCAGCACAAACATAATCAAGAGGAAGATTTTGTAGACAGGGCTGTCATATACATATTTTTTTCAATTAACACCAGAAGCAGGAGTACACAGAATAAGAACAGTCAAGCCCTGAGAATAAATTAGCAGAGATGCAGCAGTGCCATAACACTTTCCAACAGTCAGGGTACAGGTTAAATAACAGAGAGAAAACACAAACAGACAAATTCAGAATATTTTCTCCCTGGTAAAATGGACTAAAATGTGTTCCCATACAACAAAACTGCATCCTCAAATAACTTTTCAGGGTAACGTATTTTCTCCCTGCAGCGGGATGGCTTTCTGCCAGGAAGGTAGCAGTTATCATCTAAAGACAGACACAGTCTGCACTCGTAGGAAGAGGGAATGATGGCGGTCAGGAAAAACGCTGGCCTTTCTCCCAAGAGGTCAGGGTTCAACTCTGGTGTGGTGAGGTCAAGTTTGGTTAGGTGCAGACACCAAAGCTACATGGAAAATATCCTGGATGGGTTTATACACACCCTATCACTACATTAATCACATGTTAAAAGCTGCTCCACCATTTTTACTATTTGGCTTAAGACAGAAGGAAAGCAAGAAAATAGACAACAAACATATTAATTTTAGATGTATTTGTAAATCATAGCATACATAGAATAAAGTTTATTCTATGGGATCATGGGCCAAATGTAATTTTTAGTAAACAGGGCTAGTAGTACCCTAACACAGTTTCTCTTCACACTGATGTTACAATAAGACAAACAAAAATACACAAAAACAAACAAACAAAAAAATTATGCATGCATGGATGGATTCACACAGGGATACATGACCTTTCAGACAGAGATGATTACTATAATAAATGCAGACCTCTCCCTCTCCCTCCTCCTCTTCCTCTCCCACCTCCTCTTCCTTCTCCTCCACCTCCGTCTTCTTCTTCTGTCTTTCACAACACAATAATGTATAATTTCAGAAGGAGGCCAGGAGGTCCCTCTGGAGAACTACTGTGATTCATCTCTGACAGAGACATCACTTTCACTCTGGGCCAAGGGGATAAGACTGTCATGTTAGCTGTCCCTGCCCAATCCCCAGCCCTTCAAAGTAAAGCCACCGTGATGAATCTGAAGCACTCTGAATGTGCCGTCCCAGCATGCCCTCCGTGTTCCTTGGAAGATCCGGAGCATTTAAATGCATGTTGTATTTTAAGACAAAGGAGCACTGAGAGTTTGTTTAAAACTCCAAACATGCCAGAGGCACATGAAAATGAGTGAGAAGCCTGGCTAAGTGATGCACTCATACAATAAGTAAACAAAGCTGTCTGCGCCCACTCGTACCTCTCATGCTGACAACTGTTTTTGCATTCCAGTATAGTACCCTCTAGCTACTAGTACTGCACTGATACCAGCATTTTTGGACTGAAGTTGTGTTGTTATTTTTTTTTTTTTTTTTAATATTGATTTTTTTTCTCTCTCTTATGACAATCATGAAATTCAAAGAATATTAAGTATTTTTTTCTGCTTTTCTTAGCAAGCCTCATTACAGGTCTTAAAGGCCGTCACACCTAAAGATGGGTGAATAAAGAGATACTTTCACCTAAAGAATAACACTGAGGGACCAGCATCACATTTTTTGTTGAAGACACGTACAGTATCACCCCAATAATGAAAGTATAAATAGAGGTGCCAGTCTTGGAGGAGAGAGAGAAGGTGAAATGATGTACTTGGCTCAGTGTCTCTCATGAGAAAACAAAGAAGTTTGTCTGCTCTTAAGCAGAGTAGAAGGTTGCTATTGTGCAATAATATAGCTCTTAGAAAAGAAGCTGCTGGCAGGGTATGAAAGAGGGAAGGCAGTACTCTGAGCCATGTTTTGTCAAAAGAGATAGTAGAAGATTAAGAGTTGAAACCAAAGCTGGCAGAAGCTGATAAGGAATGGATTTTTTTCACCCTAACCTTGTTGTATTTTGTGTCAACAACTCAACAACTTAAACTCAGCAACAGCATCAGGACAACAGCAGAGTATTCTTTTTTTGTGTAATCTTTCAAATGATTGTGTACGACGCATGAATGTAAGAAAGGAAAGCCCATCATTGCTGACCGTTCAGTAGTAAAAACTCTTAAATTAGCAGTGCACGTCTTTGGACTCTGATGCCACTGAGACGTCAGTGAAAGTGTAAAATAATGCAAAGCCGTCAGGATGCTGTGACAGTGGTGTGATCCAGATGTGAACATGCGTTTGGGGGGGGATGGAGTTCATGGCATTGTGTGGCATATGCTGTCTTTCAACAGTTGCTAACAAAGACAAGACATATTATGCAGAGAGCTTAGGAACCCAGGCTTTGACATGCGATGCGTGGGTGGAAATAGCCTGTTAATGAATAGACAGCAGAGAAGGGGGAAAAAGATGGAGACGGCAGAGGAGATACACTATGCGTGCTGTGCGATAAAATATTGCTATTGTTAGGCAGTGCTGAGGGAAAAGTGCTGCGATGCAGAAAGAGTGGAAAGCCTTGACAGCTTTCCGGTGGCAGTCTGACGGCTGAGCAGGGAGATTGCAAGGAAAGTGCAGCAGAGGGCTGCTGTCAGGCCACACCAGAGCTCCGTTTAACAAGGTCCAGAGATGAGCTGCACCACAACACATTGCAGCGGAATGAGAAGAGGGACAGTGAGGCTGGAGGGAGGGCTGACTAAGGCTCATGCATTTTCCAGAGGCTCACTACCTGTCATGCCTGCAAGCCTGGGATTCCTCACATGTGCATGAGAGCAGAGATTGGAAATCCTCAGAAAGAACAGGAGCTGAGGAGGATTCAGAGATTTAAAGAAGTACCTGCCATTACATGATGATACCAGACATGCTTGTGACACTTTGACACCTTTATCGCTACATGAAAGATGGATCAGCTGCACTAGATACTTTATTTTTACCTCAGCTGTACCTACAACAAAAAAATGTCAAAAGTGATTGTTTACATGATTCCACCTATTCCAATTATTGTAGTGTTTAACAAGCTTATTTGAACAGTTGGTTGAAGACTAGCAGAATTAATGTGAGCAAATCTGGAATATGCCTTTCTTTAAACATGAATCTTTTTGAGCCTTGCTTTGTTTGACAGTGTCTCTTGCATGTTTTGTCTTGTGCAGTGGAAAGTGTAGCAAGGCCTCCTTCCAGCTTGGCCCTCGGCATCAATCCCTGGCAGGAAACCTTCTTCCCAACCTTCACAATAAATGTCAAGCTCCAGACAGTCAAAACATCTTTAGTTATGGCCGCCCTATGAGAGCGAGCACCTACGGAGTAGCACCAAAAATACACCCACCCAGTTTCAAATGAGACTTGTTCAGCTGCTTGGGTCTTTAAGTCATCAGAAGTAATGTTCCCAGATCCAAATAACATCACTGCTGGATTTCATGCTGAATCACAGCTATGAAGACGATTAAGAGGTCTGCAGTAATGTGCTGAATGTTCTACTTCATGCAGTGAAATATTTTAGATTTTGTCTGTTTTGTAACTCGGTGGTGTGCACTGTCACATAAAACACACACAATTATCAAACAGAAAGCACACACCTACTTCAGCCACAATTTTCAGTGCTCTGTGCTCAGGCTAATTCCCACATTTGCTCTCTGATAGAAATGTGCATATTGCACTGGGTTTATGTATATTACACTCTGACCTGGATTCATTTGTTTCCACAGATTTGAGTGAATGTTTCTTTTAGCATTAACAGACATTAATTACTAATCCGCTGATGATTTTTCTGTGTCTCTTTAGGGGGGCGACTCCTTTTCCTGGTGATGTGGCTGAACCTTGTGCCTCAAACTGACAGCTGCCCTGCCAAGTGTGTGTGCTACAGAGAACCCAGGCCCACTGTGGCTTGCCAACAACAAGGACTGTTTTCCATCCCTACTGAGATCCCAGCACGCAGCCAACGAATATTTCTCCAGAGCAACAAGCTGACGGTGGTACGGTCCACCAGCTTCAGTTCTTGCCACAACCTCACTGTTCTCTGGCTGTACTCCAACAACATCAGCTACATTGAGGCTGGAGCCTTTTATGGTTTGGAAAAACTGGAGGAGCTAGACATAGGAGACAACAGTAACCTCCGCACCATCAGTCCAACAGCCTTTCGAGGCTTAACTAAGCTCCATACCCTTCACCTGCACAGGTGTGGCCTGTCAGAGCTCCCTGTCGGGGTTTTCCGAGGAATGTTCTCCCTACAGTACCTTTATCTGCAGGACAATAACATTTTAACCCTGCATGATGACACTTTTCTGGACCTTGGCAACCTCACCTATCTCCACCTGCACAACAACAAGATCAAGATAGTGACGGACAACATGTTCCGAGGGTTAATCAATCTGGATCGGCTGCTGCTACACCAAAACCGGGTTATTTATGTCCAACCCAGGGCTTTTAGTGATCTTGGTAAGCTGAAATCTTTGTTCTTGTTCTTCAACAATCTTACTGTCTTGACAGGGGAGACCATGGACCCACTGGTTTCCCTGCAGTATTTGCGTTTAAATGGGAATCAGTGGATTTGTGACTGCCGGGCCAGGAGCTTATGGGACTGGTTCAAACGTTTCAAAGGTTCCAGCTCTGAGTTGGAGTGCAATGTTCCTGAGTTCCTGGAGGGAAAGGATCTGAAACGACTGAAAAGCCAAGACTTGGAAGGATGTGTGGAAACACCTCAAATCCAGACCAATCTCTTTAGCTCGAAGGGACAGCCTGGAAAATTCCTTTCCACCGAAAGCCCTGTGGGGGACACCATCCCCAGGTGTTGCCTTGGAGATAATGACAAGTCCTCTATCCTGTCTGGAAAGAGTCACCAAATCACTAACAATCTCCCTAAGTCAAAGGAGAACATGTCCAAAACTAAATACAAGGATCAGGAAAGAACAAAAAATGAGACCCAGAACAAGCAGAATGACGGACCACTGGGAACCTTGTCGAACACCCTGGAAAAGTCTTTGGAAAACCTAAACCCTGACCTTATAGACAGTCTGGAATCCTCCACAGCATCAAACAAAAAGAAAAAGAAGTGTTCCAAAAGGCCTAAATCGGACACCCACTGCATCAAAGGTCAGGGCTCTAATTTGCAAGTGCTGCACTTTCTGTTCATTCCCGTGACCTGGATATCTCTAGCCATGTCTTAGAACTCTCGATTTTCCTCTGAACACTGGACTCAAGAATGTTGATGCTCATGACAATGATACAGAAGATGCAGTGGCATCTCCAGCTGGCAGTGACTAAAAAGAGAGGAGTCACTCTGACCCAACATTGCTGAGGACAAACAATAATGAAGACCTTAGAGTACATTTAACAAAATGGATGCCTTTACAGAACATTACAGATGTAAATAATGAATTGGTGCCCAAAATTGTTTGTTCTCTATGTACTCAACTGTACTGTGTCTAAGCTACACTTCGGAGACTCCTCCCTTTCCCTCTCAAAAGCTTTTACTGCTTAGACAGACCACTGAAAGACAAAAAAAAAAAGATGAAAACATAAAAAAAAAAATACACTCATACAAGAAATCAGAGACAGAAAGCACACAAAGAATGTTTGGTCTGTTTCATGAAGATAAACAATCTCTCCCCATTATTTATTCAAAGTCATGCATTTGTTGGGTAATGTTTTGTTTTTTATGTTTATAAAAACAAATGTTTTGCCTCCCCTGATTTTAGTTCTATTGTAATGACAGAAAGAATATATGGATAGCATTCACCAAAGGAATGCTGTCAGTTTGTTCATGGAGATTGCAATGGTACCATAGATATGCATTTTATTTTACTTGTGTACAAGTATGAATATATTATGAATAAAAGTTCTTATTTCTTAGAGCTTGTTATTGTGTGGTATTTTCCAAAAAGGCAGAACAAATGGACTTATTGTTTTTAAGTTTTAAGCTATATGAATTTGAAATATTTTCTCTGTTTATTGTAAATGTTGCTTTAAAGAAAATTCTTATCAGAGGACTAATTAGCACTCTCATTAGTTGCTGCTGTTTTCCCACAAAAACGGTAAAGAAAGACGCCGGATTCCTCAACTGTGAGACCGTGAAGATATGTTCTGCTCCTTTGTCGCAGCGCTTTAATGATGTGAAGAGAATCGTGTGACAGATTGTGTTAGCAAATTGTTCCAAATTAGATTCAAATGCATTTGAATGAACAGCATACATTTTTATTTTAGCAATAACTACAGCTCTTATTGTGTGTTATAATTACATAAGGGCCAAAACATGGAATCACTGGAAACTTCAGTCCTCCGGGTTTTGGTTTTCTCCTCAGCCCCTTCAGGGTTTTGGTCTCAACAAAATCAAGCTTGAGCAGCAGTGAGTATACATGTAAGAAGGTATATATAAAGAGGCAGTGTAAATTACCCTCTGAGTAACATATTTAGAACTTTTTATCACATTTTTTCAGTTCTGTTTCTTAATGATGTGATAGTATTTTTCTAAAAATAAGTTACAGTGAAACTGAATTTTCAGACATCTTTAATTCATTCATCTTCTCTCCTTCACTAAGTTTTTTTTTTTTTTTTTTTTTAAAATTCACACAAATCAGTGAATAATCTGTAATTTACAGCCAGCTCAACCTTAACAATCATACATGCAGTATATCTACAAGTTTTTAGTGTCTGCTGCACATGTAGCACGATGAAGTCAAATGAATTCCTCCAGGCAGCTTATAAAACTCAGAATATGATTAGACCTAGTTTTTTTTTATATTACATTGCCACATCCCTCATAATTTTGATTGAATTATTAAGCAATGTATGAAAATGCTGCAAGAATATTCAAAAAGTGACTCCTCACATCACAACCTTGACTTTGAGAATAGAAGAGACCCCCAAGGCTTCTTATTAAAAACTGCTTTGCTTTCTTCACATGGAAAATACAGTATGAAATATCTGCATACAGAATAATTTAAGCTTTGAAATGTCTCCTTGTCATACAGCTCTGCTGGGGCTAGTTGCCTGTAGTGGGCCCACGGCAGCTTATCCACAAGGCCGGGATAATGTGGAGTTATATTCATCACCAAATTAAGCCAAGATCTTAACATCCCTAAATCTCTTTTTGCACAGTAAAAGAATTAGAAGGCAGGGACCTCACTAATTCCTGGAGCTTTCTGTTGTTGTCGATTAGCCCTAAAATGTAAGAGGACTGAAGGGGGACCGGAGAGGATATTGATCTTGAATAGGAATCAACGAGGAAATCGACGAGGCCTCTCCAACCCCAACCGGCTTCCCTGCGCTGATACACAAACAACTGCAGACTGAACGGCTGCCATACACCTGCATATCTGCAATGATTTAAAAAAAAAATTCCAGTATCTTAATCCTCTTCTTATGTGTTATTGACATTTGTGAGTGCCTGATTAGGACGTTATCAGCCCCCCTCTACCTTCAAGCAGACTCTGTAGCTTATCATACTTTGTAATCAGCGACAAACAGAGAGCAGCCTTGATTGCAGGAGACATCTAGCAGTCATGTTAAGAAGTGCATGTAAGATCTCTGAGGATACATTTTGCATTAAGCTAACAGGTTTATTCAAGATTGTTGAATAAACCTGAGCAGATGCCTAAACAATAACCAAACAAAATGAAAGTAAGCCACAAGCAAAATGAAAATGTAACTCATAACTAAAGTTAGGCCTCAGTCACACAGGCCTAGAGACTGGTCAGCAACCACCTGGCAACCTCCAGTCTCTGGTGTGCATTTACCAGCTGGTTGGTCCGTGTTTGCTGGAGACAATCAGGTGAAACTGATGCAAAGCTAAAACCTCTTTGAGATTGCTTTGGTCTTCTTTGCTGTGGTTTGGATAAAAACTGGAACCAACACATTTCAGAAGGCTCTATTTCCTATTCCTGTGGTATTTTTCACAGTTTCACTTTCACTTGGGGGGGCAATCGGTGAGTGTTTGCTGTCTGGTGTCTAAGAGCAGAACTTATTTATATATAAACTTTTACAGTGGTGTATAATTGTTTATATCTTTATTTCAGATTCAAAGCAAATAATTTTTTAATGTTTCAAGAGGATTTTGAAAAACTCGAGGTGACAATGCTACAAGGCCATCTCGATACTTTGTGTTTGCTTTCATGCAATTTGTTCATTTATTTAAAAAAAAAGGAGCCCACGTTCCCCTGCCACACTCTCCGTGCATATTTCATAAATATGAATTTGAATTAGATAAGCTTTTCTAAACATTTTCTGTTCCTATGATCAAACCTTTAGTATTAGAATTGGTCTGAACTGGAATTATCACTTCTGTGGTTTAGTTAGGCTTAAAGATAAAGGTACATGTTGGACATGCATCATATCAAAATATTTACATTGTTTTTTTAACTAATTGCTCAACTTCCCAAGTGATTTCTGAGATTTTGGCTTTCTGTCTTCAAAAAAGAACCGAAGGTAAACTACATTTTATTTTGAAAATTCGCCTCTTTTGTCAGTGATTCAGCTGAGATTCTGGTTTGATTGCAAATCACTGCTCACGCTACCAAGTACTGCATATTCTTCTATTTCTAATAAGGAAATTGTCTGGCCAGTTTTTCTTTAAATCACCATTTTTGCTTTTTCAAACAAAAACATATCACTTTGACAGAAATCCCTGTTACTTAAAAGGCGTTACTTGAGTTAAAAATATCATGAAGGGTCTCGACATCAGGAGCACACTTGTAAATTAACTTGATGATCAGAAGCATTTTCATCCTGGCAACCATCAGGCCTGTGGATTGGAGACTTTGAAAAAAAAAGACTCACGCTGAGAGGAAGCTGGAGTTACTCTGAGCACAAAAATTTGATGCTGTGATCCACCCTTAAAATCACATTTCATTCACATTCTCGTATCCCTTTAAATTTAGTGGAGGGATCCCGAGTCCTGATTAAAGATTCCTGTTTTTCATGCTATCCTCTCTGGATTTCCCTTTGTGATTTTTGTTTGTTGTAGCAAGATTTTAAAAACAGAAAGTTCAGATTTGAACTGTTGGACCGCAGCTGTATATAACCACTCAAGACAGGATCATTCCAATTTTATTTCAGCTGCCCGCCAAGGGGACTAAAACCCATCAGCTTTGGACTGTTTACAAGCCCCTAAATTTCCCAGTGGTGGCTGTGAGGTCTGCAACTGTGCAATGTTGGGGCTGCAACTCCATTTAAGAGTGTCTAGAAACATGATGACCTGGACCTGCAGGCTCCTGCTGGATGTCAAGAACTTTTTCATCAGACGCTGAAATCCGCCCCTGAGCCTGACTGGATTTCTAGGTCTGTGTACATGTAGCAGCACCACCCTCCTTTTGCACTGATGAAGGGAAATGAAGCTAATTATGGGCACTCCATCTGCAGCGAGAGTCCGGATGCAACATGGATTAGCATCTTGGATGGGAATCAAAATAACCACAGGCTATGGAGAAAATTATGTTAAAGGAAAAAGAATCAGCAAAGCAAAATGATGCTATTCTAGTTGTTATTCTTCACTCTGCAGCTGATGCATGAAAACACATGCAAAGATATTTGCTGCAATTTGTATAATATGAATGATGTTAAGGATATGTCCGTCCCATTTGTTATATGTTTTTGTGTGAATATTTTCCATCCATTTTCCTCCACTTATCCTTTTCAGGGTTGTGGGGTGCTGGAGCCAATCCCAGCTATCATAGGGCGAGAGGTAGGGTCCACCCTGTACAGGTCACCACCAGCCTAACACAGAACGACAGCCATTCACACCTATGGGAAATTTAGAATCACCAATTAACCTAACGTCTTCGGACTGTGGCAGGAAACCCACACAGGCACATGGAGAGCATGCAGAGTCAGCTGGTGGATTCAAACCCAGGACCTTCTTGCTGTGAGGCAACAGTGCTAACCACCATGCCACCATGTTGTTTTTTAGCAATGGTGAGATCGATGTTACTAGCAGCCACTCTGAAGTGAGCTGAGAAACAGTAAGTTTAAAAGGAAAAGTTCCAGCTAGCGGGAGAAGTTGTACTGTAATATTTGCTCAGGAAAAAAAGAAAAAAAAAGGTAGGAAAACTGTGCACAGCCTGGCTGCTAAAACTCCAAGACAGCAAATATTAAACCCATAAATAAAACATTATAAAATAATCACATTAATAGAGAATTATATTTAAAAGTTACCCCATGATTTATTAAATCGTTCAATAAATTATTAACACTCAGCTTAAATGTTGTTTCTTCATTATCTCCATTGTGAAAAGAAGGGCAGAGAGAGGATGGTGTGAATCTCTCTGTAGTTGCTCCAGTTAAGATGAGCCCCCTGACGGCTGCAGAAAAGCAGGAGATCTGTGATCGGCTGGAACACAGCAAAAAGTGCCATTAAGCAAAATGGTAAGTATCAAATTACTACACTTTTTATGGTTGGAGAAACAAGTTCACATTTATATATATATAATATATATATATATAGTACCTGCATTTAAAATGATCTTAGTTTGTCCAATTACTTTTGGGCCTCTAAAAATTGGAGTCTATGTGTAAAATCGGCTGTAATGCAATGAAAAAAGCTGAAATGTTCATTTTTTTGAATCCTCTGTGGTAGTGTACAGTACAGAGGCAAATCTGCAAAAACTGTGTCACTGTCATAAAACTTATGGACCCAACTGTATATTTGAAAATTTGTGTGGAAAAATTTGCAAATGCAAACATGAACTTGGATCCGTGATGGCTGCAAAGTCTGTGCATTTTGCTCCAGGAGCTGGAAAAATGGACAAGTCCTGAGTTAAATGTGATATTTGCTACACTTCTGTTGTAGCAGATCTGCAAATATATTTGACTATGTGTGGAAATCTGTCTTTGACTACTCGACTTTATTTGCTGTACCTCAGGCTCATAGGCTTAAGCTTGCAGGCTGTGTACCGCTCTGCTCATTAGCGTCAGACCCGTCTTGGTCTGCCCACACTGTGCCTCAGAATGTGCAAAGAAAGCTTGCTTAGCCCATATACCCATTTTTCATGAAGGAAGGACTTTGAGGTTTCCTCTTACTCGGCGAGAGAATTCATACACTGATTATATGGCTAAAGTCATGAAATCAGTGTTTACATTAGCATATTGTTAGAAATCCAGTAGTTGTAACTTTTAGTTACAATGTTACTGTAAAGAAAAGTCTATTTTTTGGATAATGTTGTCACTGTAAGCATGATTTAAAAAACATACTTTCTCTTGCAGTGCCTTCCTGACATCTTATGCCTCAGGCGACCACCTAAGCCTTTGCCGTGAGTCCGCTCTGCTCTAAGAATTCACTGTGAAGATTTTAAAGAATCATAGTTTGTTTGTTTTTTTCCACATTAAAAATAAACCGACTTACACTTTAAAACCAACTATGCGTCTTAACTGGGAAACAGAGATTTACCTCTTCATTCCTATTACTCACATTTAGATTTCATGAAGCAATGTTTACCCATGTAAACTTTCTTCAAAGGAAGTGAGCTTAAAAGCAGTGAAAACAGCCAATCCCCGCCTTTTTCTGGATGTCTCTTTATTCACTGAAAATGACCCGCCTTCAACTTCTAATGCAAATTCTAGCAGACGCTCTATGTCTCCTCCAGAAAACACCAACCTTTGATCATAAGTAATAAGACATTTTTTTCCTTAGCTTCAGTGAATGTGACTGAAATATCTGAGCTCATGGCTCGAGGCAAAGGCTTATATGAGAAAGTTTAGACTGCTCACTGCAGAGGAGTCCCAGACTTCGACAGGGGTTCTGAAAGTGTTTGCTCTCTGCTCTGCATACTAACCGCCCTATGACTCTATCATACTCACTTTCTATCAAAGCTCACTCTAATTTCCCCTTTATTGCTGTTTATTTATGTCACTCTCTCCCTTTCATGCTCACCTTTCTCTTCCAGCGGACACCTGCTCTAATTTGTGTTTGAAAAAAAAAATCCATTAAACAGTTTCCATATTTGTAAACTTGCATTAAAAATTTATCAGCAGTTCAGTTCACTTAACTATCATTTACAAAAAAATTCTATTCAGCAAATGCTCTTTGAAATTTGAAAAGAGTAATATGTTACAACATGCCGCGTTTACTGTATTTGCATTTAGTACCACTCACTATCCAGCTGTGCCATTATCAAGTGCATTTTCTTCTATTATGAAACATTTTCAAAGGCAAATTTTGAAGAATCTCATATAAAGTATTGTTTACACCATGTTTACAAGCGTTTTTCTGTGCTTTTAATGGCATATTTCTGCCGTCTTGGCACAATACTGCCGCGTACTGAGCAGTGAAGCCTGCCCTGCTGCATCAAACGATGTGTGATAATGGTCCCCGTGTGTGTCAGAGATAAACTGACACTGAAGGACTCACTCATGGAAAAGCAGCACCGCTGCAGGTCTAAAGTTCTGCAAGAGATCTTGTGTGTGACGTAACTAGCTCACTTTAGTATTTAATGGGTTTTTGCAGTATCAGTATAACTTTTAATTTTTGGTGAAAGCATCTATACAAATGCATGTGCATATTTTGATGTTTTAATGTTTTTGCTCAGGCAGAAGTGCTAACATTTACTTGGGCTACTTAAAATCTGTTCACTTGCTAAAGATAAACCGACTCTACAGATATTACTTTTTACACACCTGTATTTCTAGCATGTGCTGTAAGCCGCTTACTGCTGTGTACCGTGTGACAAATCTCATGCAGTTTGTAGTTAACTTCATGGAACCCTCTGACTGGAGTAAATACAGAATTTAATACATCATTCATGCTATAAATGGTGCATGCTTGTATTTTAACTGTCCTTCATCACTTTCGGTGGTCTCCTGAGCCAACTTCAGAATTGTGACTGTATTGGCTTTAGCCCCCAGAGCCCACTCTAAAGGTCGTATCAGCAGGACCTCCATCCTGATCCTCTTTTGAACGATGAGGATCATCGTTCTATTTTTGCCATTAGTGCTATCATAACGTGAAATGCTGCTAAGGGATAATCTTCAAGGGGGTGGGCTGAAAATGAGGCTTTCAACATCCAGGGAAGGTCAAAGTCTACGGGGCTATCACAGTATTAGCGCCGTGCTGAAAAAGAGGCACAATGTGCTATGTGCTGGGCACAAGGTTGGAAAATGTTTTCCAAATCTACAAGATTTATCACCAAAAGTAAGAAATATGGGTAGACTGACATCAGTCTGAGAATCGTCCTATCAGACTCACATGAAGGCTTTATCTTGTTATATCCATGATAAGCCTGTATATTATAAAACCATTTGCCTTCATGGCCAGGATAGACGTAAGCTTTATATTTCTGAAGGGGATAATCTAGTGAACCATTTATGTAGGCTGAGCTGCTCATTATTTCTCAATCACACCAGGATTTGGGAAGGTAGAGTGGCAATTTGTTTTCAGTCCTAATTCTGCTAAATTAATGCCGCACGTATGTTCATCACCAGGCCTGAACCCGGGGGGGGGGGGGGGGGGGGGGGGGGCACAGAGTCCCCACCAAAGCTACAACTGGAAGCTGCGGAGCTTTTACAGTAGATTAGGCTGATTTCCAAAAGGATTTGGTCCTGCACACCTCATGAAAACACTGTAAATGGGCCCATCTAATGATCCAACTTAATATGATCGAAAAGAATAAAGCCACCCATATGCACATGACCCCCCCCCCCCCAATCTCACTGTCTTTCTGTGCATCTGAAATTAACATAAAATAAAAACCAATTAAAAAAACAGGGTCATAAATAAAAATGTTTCTTTAAATCACCCAAAATTATTTGTGAGTAAAGAAAAAGCCTTTAATAACTCAGCAAGTCCAGAATGCTCTCCATGATATCAGGAAGTCGTCTCCTCAGTGATCATTTAGTAAATGCACCACCAAGTGCAGTCCCCTCAGTAAGCCTCAGAAAGTCACCCAAAGGCCTCCACCCGAGCACCAACACTGTATGTTTCAAACACGAGTGTTAAAGCATGCATAAGTTAGATACATACTGAGTTACAAATCATTATTACTGTCCGGTACTAAGAAAGTTATATTTTTTATGAGATTGAGATCTTATTTCTCTCTTTTCTTTTAAAACAGCACTGCAGGATTAAAAGCTGTCAGACTTTTCAGCAGTCGACATCAAAACCCAAGGGTTACACAAATATAACTGCAGTATTCAGCCAGCATGCAGTAACATGCTGCATTAATGTCCCCTCTGCTGCTGAGCCATCGTCACAGGTAGAGCATGCTCTTAGCTGGGAGGGCAGGGCAAGCCAACGTTCTTGATGTATCTCAGGGGCTTGGAGAGACTGATGTCCGATTCTTTACACTTCTGTGGCTCCAGTTTCCACTCTGTAATGGAGTGAAACATGTTTCAGTACTGAGGATTGAAAAAGGCGCGTCTGCAGGACGTCAGAGTCACAAAACAATCAAAAATGTATTAATTGATCTACTGTTGATTTACTATAAATAATTCTATAATTTAAAATTAGTGTTCTTTAAAATGCATTTGACCTCATCTTTGTTTTCTTCCGCTGGTTTTAAATCACATCTTCAATTTCCAGGATATGTAAACAAAGCCCTATTTGTTTACCATCAGTCATAAACATTTTCAGGTTTTTCTTCTATTTCTCAAGGGGGTTAGCTTTCAGTTCTGCTTCTACAACTGCCAGTAACCCGCTGGTGCCTCACCACAGGGTGAATCTGTCCTGCTGTTAATGCGTGTAAATATGACTGATTCCGTTTAATCCACACAATTGTGTACTCATTTGTCGCTCAAGTTCGCCTAAATCTCTTCATTCTCGGGTTTAGACAGTAAAGAAAGCAGAAAGAAAAATGGAGAAACGACGGGAGGGAACGAGGCAGGAGCGATATGTGATGCTGTTTATTGCTGGAGTAACTCCAGCACAACCTATCTCATTAGTCTGTTCGTGATTAAAAACTACTCTCAAGCTGATATCATTAACCTGCCCACACAGCCATACACTCTCAATGGGGCCTTACAAACGAGCTAAAAGAAATGAGCTTGTGGCTTCTGTATGAGCTCTAAATTCACTCCGTTTATTAACAGTGACATCGACATTATCATGAACGGAGTTTTCTAGACACTGAAAAGTAACAGGCATACAGTACTGTAACTGTTTTTTCTTTATATTTTGCCTCAGAGGAGACAGATTTTGCTCCAGTTTTTTAAAGTGGCCTTGAGCAGTCTTCAGTCTTTCTGAAGGTCTTTCAAAGTTTTTCTTTGGGCATTGGCTGCTTTTTCACTCATTTTCAGTGCAGTCCTTGTACCTGACCATTTTCACAGGAACGCTGAGACATGCCAGATGACTGAACTCAACTTATGGAGTATTATGGAGTGATGAATCCAAATGTTTGGTTCAAATTGTCATTAAAATGTATGGAGGAGGTCAGGAAAGCGGTACAACAGTACAGTGAGTGTCTACAGTAAAACACAGTGGAGGCTCTGTCGTGGTTTGCAGCTGCATTTCAACCTGCTGTCTTGGGGATCTTGTCAAAATAGATGGAATTAAAATTACAGTAAGATCATCTGGGAAGCATTGAATTTCAGTGTGACAATAATCCCAAAGACAGTGTCAGTGCATTAAAAGCATACCTACTGTAGATAGAAAAAACAGATAATAATAGAGCACTCTCAGTCATGGATCGAGCTCCCCAGAGCCCATGGTTGGTTTCATTTTTCATTTCATTCTAATTTTTTTTCATTCAATCAACATATAAATAATTCTTATAACAACTAAAAGAAAGAAAGAAAGAAAAGAAAAATCGTGAATGAAAAGGAGCAGAAAGAAGTATAAACTTATATCAGATATTATAAGGTTTGCTGCCTTTTCTTCTAACAGAGAACAGAAGAAAAGGCAGCAAACCTCTAAAGAAGAGCTCTGAAAGTCCTTTAAGAAGCCGCAAGATTCCTGGAGACTACTTAACCCTGTAAAGCCTGAACCACGATAAAAAAAAAAAAATGCAGCTTACTCCTTTAAAATGTATTGTTGCATTTATTTAGGTTTATCTCACTGATGATGTAGAACTCACAAAAACTCATGCATCAAATATGAAACACTTGGTGACGTACGTACAGGGTTAAAGAAAACTTGCCTGAGAGCCTTCAGACTGTGTTGAAGAACAAACTCTTTTTGCCATATATACAGGATTAAAAATAAAGTGTTGCATCTATTTTGTCATTTTTCTAGCAGAATATAATAATAGAAATGAGGGGTGGCTGGAGACGTGCACAGTGCTGTATATTTTTCATTACTGGGTTGGCGTATCCACTGAAAAGCCTCTGACAGGGGCAAAAGAGAACATTTGCCATTTATCAGCGATTATAAGAGATCCTATAGCCTTTTCCTACTGTCACTGTTTATAATCCCATCCTATGTCCCTTTATCTGATTGCAACCCCCGTCACAAGCTCCTCGGTGTGAGATTACAAACATCTGGTGGGTGATCTACTCTCAAGCTGTTGTGATAAACTCGGCAACAGAAAGGGCTTCTGGATAGCCAGGGGGACATTTAGTGATGGAATATCCCATGCAACTGAAGTCCTAATGTAATGCTTTGT
Organism: Archocentrus centrarchus; assembly: GCF_007364275.1. Taxonomy (NCBI): domain Eukaryota; kingdom Metazoa; phylum Chordata; class Actinopteri; order Cichliformes; family Cichlidae; genus Archocentrus; species Archocentrus centrarchus. The sequence goes on along the minus strand of NC_044354.1, from coordinate 1,906,398 downwards.
CACTGCAATAAGATCCACCACCTAATGCCTTGTTGGTGTGGATATGTGATTAAAAAGCGTAATCTGAGATCTGTATAGACTGATATGCAGTATATCACTTCACAGCCAGAGCTTTTTATTCCGTGTTATCTGGTCTGCTAGGATGTCGGATGTGTGTGCGTGTAGAAGGAATTAGTGAAAGGAAAAAAAAAAAGAGAGAAATAAGTTAAAAGAAAACACTGAAATTGTGATGAGAGAAAGAATTATATGCTCCTCCTGAATTTTCTAGTTTATATACAGCCATTACCCTCCACAGATCAAAAAGACTGTTGAATCCCATCCAAAGCATCTGACACGCAGGATCTGGCAAAAGATCAAACCGAGCAGCAAATGGAGAAATAAAGCTTATTAGAAAGTTCTTGCAGGGTTGCACTGTTATTTAAAAGTGAAGTGAGCATCAGTGGAGTTTTCGTTGCATCCCTGCGTGCTAAATATCAACATTTTAATCATAATTACGTGATTAAATGTTTAGTCTTTTTCAGCCCTGCTAGGTACAGGGTTGGTAATGTAGTTGGGTGTGTATAATCCCAGCAATTTTCTGACCTGTCCCCTACAGCCGGATCCAAGGTTTCACTTTTTTTTTTAGTTAAATATGTGCTATAGACATTTATGTCCCTGTCTCTTCAATCAGGTCAGAGATGATCCAAAACTTTGGCATCAACCTCAGCTGGATTTTTTATTCAGTGCTAAATAGGAGCATTGCATCATCTTGAACTGGTATTTTTTTCATCCTAGGCAATGCACCTGGTTAACATCAGTATGTCTCAGAATAAGCATAAGCCGCATAAGCTTTACAGAGCAGAAAAAAAGCAAAGATCTGAGACATACGATGTGGGCGTAGACTCTGAGCCTTCTGCGTGACAGTGTGCTAAAAGTTTCAAAACCTTGAAGATATAACACTAAAGATTTCTGGCGAGGGAAATAGCTAATGAGATATCAACCGCAATCAGGCTAAATTTTTCAGCAAAATATTTATGTATTGACCCCAGATGTAAAAAGGAAATGATTCTGCATTGCTAATTGTAATTAGCTACAATGACAAGTGAGCAGATGTCCAAACAGCAACTGTGGCTTTCAGCGATTAATCACTTCCCCAGTGCCAAATTTGATTCTCTCAGTTGTGTTATATCTCCTTTCATCACCGCTGAAAAAGGACAGCTGCACCATAAACTGAGATTTTACACTTTGGGAAAACTGTGACTCGAGCCAAACGAATGCTCTTCAATGAGCACCTGAGATAAAAATTCATGCTCTCAGCCCACACTCCTTCATTTTCTTATAACAACTTCATAGACATCCAAGAAACAGAATTTCATTAACATTAAATATAACTCCTGAGATTTCGTGTGAGACTTGACCAAGAAAACTTTCAAATGAATGCACCTGCTAAGGCACCCTGCTACGTCTCTATCAAATTTTTACTGTTCCCTCGTAGTTAGCAATGACTTCAACGCGCATAAGCGGAGATGGGATTTACTGCAAAGATTTTTCCGGAAAGGGGAAAATGAAGGGGAGGGAGGCAGACATGGAGTAAGAAGGAAAGAAATAGGAATAAACAAATTTGTGAATCCTCCTTGTCTCTATCATCCAACCCTTTCTCTTCTGTTATCCTCACCCAAATCTAACAGCTGGTGGCACAAAAAAAGAGTTTGTTTTGATGTTTGTGCAGAGTTGAGGCAATTTATTGGACAGGGATTTAGCAAATCAGAATTCATTGCAGAAACTTTCTGATCCTGGGGGTTCAAGGGCTCTGGATAAACAAGACTGATTGTTTCAGAGGCATGCATATATTACCCCTATTTGAGCCCAAGCTATTTCACACAGACAGCTATGGGAATATAAGCCAGATTCATATCGAAGGATTTTGCAGGAAAACATGGCTAGATCAGTGGATTTCTTTATGCGAGGCAAGCAGGCACCGAGAGACATTTCTTACAAATTGCTCGAGCCGCGACACATGACAGACACAATGTTAAATGTCTTGAGTCCTGCTCAGAAAATATGTATGACAGAATAGTTTGTCAGGGGCTAAAATGAAAAGAACAGCTGTCGCGTTCTTTTTTCATCATAAATGTTGACGATGATAGATGACAGCAAAACACTGAAAATATTAAGAAAAGACTCAAAATATCACAGCCATCATCGCATCCGTCCTTTAACGTGATCTCGGGGTCTTGAGAAGGAAGCGCTGCTAATAATAGCGTGCAGAAGGTGCTGACAGGCTGAATTCACAGCATTCTGCAGCACACCTCCGAGGACACGAAATTATGTGGGTCACATGAGGAGTGCCCTATTAGTTCATCAGCTTCACCACTAAGGCTGAGCCTGCATTTAAGATCCTAATTGTCCAGAGAACATAATCTTGGTGAGGTAATTGAATTTGAGAGCTCCGTCACAAGCGAAAGTCCCCTTTTAGGCAAGTGGAGCAGCAATAAGTACAGTTTTTATTGCCCCAAATATTTAGAATATATGTTGGAGGGGTCAGTGTGAATGGGGTTGTTTATCAGTAACAATGACCCAACGATTACCAGGGGCTGAGATTTCGGACCCTTTAAAATAGGAATAGGAAGTGAGTGCCTTGTGGGACTTTTAGGCACTTCCATCTCAAAGACTGCTCCATCACACAGACAACACATTGTTACTGCATAAGGACTTAAAGCCTAATTCTTTAAAGCAGTTTAATCAGGGCTTAATGTGTTGTGAAACTGTGAGCTTCAGTTAGTTATACAGTAAAAAGATGTGATGTGTCAGCCCATGCTATGATGGAGAATTGTGTATGGAGACAAATACTGATATGATAAAGCGGTTGCTGAATATGTCGATGGACAATGATGTCAACCCGGTTAAGGCTTTACGTTTCCCCACTGATGCATTAACATATTATTATTATTATTATTATTATTATATTTGAATCTTCTTCACAATAGTTTCATGTAAACACATCTGAAAACTGCAACATAAGTTAATGCTCAGACTTCTGAACATCTTGAACTGAATGTGTCTATCTGGAGCGCCGACACTGATCCACTGTCATTTTCAAATGAGAGAAAACAGGAGGATTTCTCACTGTTTGATTTTTAAATTAGAGTTTAATGTAACTGTGCACTTGCAGGGATGCTCGTTTATCTCATCTCCTTTTTTCCCCACCGGGTGTTTTGGCCTGTGAAAATCTTCACTGTGTGTGTGGTGAGGGCACGGTGAAGAATGGAGGAGTCAGTGGACTTTAGGTCTCATGCAAAAAGTAAAGAGTCAGCAAGTGTTGTGGCTAAACACTGTTTTTAGTAGTTCGATATCTGTCAATTTACTGTAATTAACTAATTACTGTTAGGAAAATCACCCTTATATGTGAACATAGCAGCACACTTTTTGAGCATTTTTGCATTTGAGTCTCACATTGTGCATTATGGAGGGTGGATAGCGCTACCCTTGGGTGCACGTTAACCTCCTCTGCTGCCCCGGCAGTGATGCTGTCGGTCATCAGCGATCCCACAGGGGGGGGGTGATAGGGTGATATTCCACCAACAATGCCTTTGAACTATACACCATCCACTTGTCTCCTCTTCATCGGTCCTGCCAGTTCTCTATTGAATGTTTGAGTGCATTGTGCAGCATAAGCAACTCTCCTCCTCCTCCTATGTTTAAGTGAAGTACATCTATTTTCTGTTGCAGCTACTGATTAATTGCCTGGGAACAGAGTGTCATTAATAATAGTATAAGGCAGATCTCAACCCCTAGGTTGAGGGTTACAGTGGGAGTTTCATTATATTCTGCCAAGCTCAATCTAATGCCTCGGTACACTGATGAAAACAAACCATACTGATGCATGCAAAGGGTCACACATGCCATATCAGATTGGCTCACAAACCTGCAGAAGCTCTCAACAATATACCTTTCAGAGTGTCAGACTCCGTAAGAAAAATTCCATTTCATAAGCATCTGAATAATCTTAAATCCCTGATTCACCGTAAGAAGTCGGTTATGGATTTGCTACATATGCTTTGTATAAAGCTCAGATGAAAATGATTCTTCTGCTTCACCCCACTGCTATGTTGTATATTGTAAATAATCACATGCCCCCTCTAAATACTACTCACACCGAACAGGAAAATCCACAGTCCTCGCTGTCAGGAAGAGAAAGAATTATAGTTTTGCTCTGAATTTCGATTAAATCCAAGAGAGGTCTTTTTTTTTTCCTTTTTTTTTTTTTTTTTTTATGAAAAATGATGATAGCTAAACTTGCACCTGACAGAACACAACTTTTCAATATGTCTGCTCCAAGGGCTCCCGCAGTATCATGGGGTGCTTTTGCGAACAAATTCATCAGCTCAGGGAGGTCATCCAAGAGGCATTCACCCCAAGAGCATTTCCTGGACAAGAACACATTAAAGAGAGATGAGCATTCACTCAGGGAGGAGATTTGCTATTTTCATGCTGTAGGCTGAAATATAACTGTATGTCAGCACAATTGTAATCGGTCACTGTTTTATCCAAAGGTGACAAAAGAAATCTCCTTAACAGGTGATATAGTGCCTCCAGGCCACTTTCTGCCATTTACTCAACAAATCAATTTAAAGTGAAAAAGCAATAATTTTTCCAGGTTACATTCTCTAAATGAAGAAAGAGTTTGCTTAAGCATGCACATTAGAAACACTTTCTAAATAGATGAAACAAACAGAAGGTTGTTGTACTATTTAGTAGTCCAAATTTTCCCTGCATTCATTTCCTTTTGTCCTTTTATGACAGAAACCAGAAACAAACTGAAACATTTTAAAACATTATCATATTTGTTTTCTATATTTAGCTGGCACAGTTTAACAATTATTTGGAGATCCATGTCTTGTCACTTAATAAAGGTTATCACAACCAGTAACATCTTTCACATTGCATGCAGTTATTTCACCCATTGTCTACAGTGTATTAGTATAAAGGATAAATTCAGCTGTTAGTGGAGGCTGAATGTGTCTATGCTGGCCATGTGTTCCTTGTTCTTTCTTGTAAAAACACATTTTTAATGTTCTGTTAAGCCAGACTACAATGTTGGTGATGTTCATAAATGGCTAATAGGACTTGGACATATGGACAATACATAAGGGTGAATGCAACATGACTTCACAGCTTTATACAGTATGAGAAGGGCAAGTGTAGAAAACATGGTGGCACCAAAGTTCTTTTAAAAATATGGCTTTAACATGTTTTTTTTTTTTTGTAAGACCTGTGAGAGGAAGACCAAGGAAACAGTTTACCCTGTCTGGGATTGGGTTACTGGGCTCCACCCTGGAGCCAGGCCTTGTGGTCAGGTCGTAGCCCGTGGGGCCCAGCCGGGTGCAGTCCAAAGAGGAGACATGGGCCCGCCCTCCTGTAGTCAGTCCTGTAGTGAGGCTCACGTCAATGCACGACCTGAACTTTGTGGACTAAGTTCAGACTAAGTGGACATGGCACCAGCACACCCTAGGTCACAGGTCAATGATCGATTTTGTTAACTCGGGTGAAGAGAGGTGCTGAGCTGTCAACTGATCACCAGGTGGTGGTGAGTTGGATCAGGTGGCAGGGGAGGATGCTGGACATACCTGGCACCCCTAAGCGTAGTGAGTATGTGCTGGGAATGCCCCCGTCCATAAGATTTTCAACTCCCATCTCTGGCAGAACTTCAACAGCATTCAGAGGGAGGCTGAGGACATTGAGTCCAAATTAAATATGTTCTAAACTGCCATTGTTGAGACCGCTGCATGGAGCTGTGGCTGCAAGGTGGTTGGCGCCTGTTGTGGTGGTAATCCCCAAACCAGATGGTGGACACCTGAGGTGAAGGGAGCCACCAAGCTTGGAGAGTGTAGGGATGTCTTGGGGAGATCTGGGGCAGTGTCTTTAGATTGGCAGACTGGGGTGATGGTTCCTATCTTCAAGAAGGATGACTGGAAAGTGTGCTCCAACTGTTGGGGGATCACACTCATCAGGGTCCTTGAAAGTAGAGTTTGTCCATTAGAAACATTGTGGTTTTTGTCCTGGTTGTGGAACACTGGACCAGCTCTTTATCCTCTCAAGGACATTCAACTGTTTGGGAGTTTGCCCATGTGTTTTGTGGACTTGGAGAAGGCATTCAACTGCGTCCCTCAGAGAACCCTGTGGGAGTATGGAATGTCTGGCCCGTTGTTGCGGGTCATTCAGTCCCTGTACAACTGCAGCAAGAGCTTGGTCAGCATTTTCTGCAATAAATCTGCCTTGTTTGCTGTGGGTGTTGATCTCCGTCAGGACTGCCCTTTATCACTGATTCTGTTCATAATTTTTTATGGACAGTGTGTTGGAACTGTTTTTGTGTTGTTGCCTCTCCGAGCCTGTGGGGGGCGCAGGTTTTCACAATGCGCTATGTTAGGCTGATTTGTAAATAGAAGAAGTGAACGGAAGTAGTTTTCTCAGGAGGTAGAGAAAGCATGGTGCATCTCTGACAATCCAAAGCCATCCGCTCCTTCATATCCCTTTGAGTGGCAATATGAGTAAGTTTCAAGGTTGTATGTGTTTGTAAGATATTATGCGTGTGATTATTCAAATAAGTTTGAGATGTTTGATATGCTATATGTGTCAATCTAGTGAATCCAATCTGAGTTCATGCAGTGCGACCGCTAAATTGGAATGAACCCTTTAATGTGCCTTATATATCAAAGGAGATGTTAATTTGATTTAAGTGATCATATTATAATTGTATACTGAGTACTTTTTCTGTATTTTGTATTGTTTCAGTTTCACACTTTTTTACATTAAATCCTGTCCAACTACAACACGCGCCTGTTCCTTGGAGGAAGTGATGTAAGAGAGAGTTTAGCTGGCTGTGAATCTCAATATAGGACACGGGGTCACATTGAGTGCAACAGTACAGTGAAATCATAGCACTCGACAAGGGTCCACGAGCGGCAGTCGACTTGACCATGGAGAAGTCAGACGCTGAACAGCAAGGCAACGAGGAAACAAGGTCCACTCACTCAGTAGCATCTGCAAAGTCTTCGGGGAAACTTACCGTTAGGTCATCAGCAGGATGTTCAAGTAAGTCATCAGCCTCAACCCGAGCTAGTATGGAGGCAGCTCGGGCACAAGCAGAAGCGCAAGCAGCAAAAGCCAGATTAGCCTACGCGCAAAAGGAAATGAGCATCAAGATAGAAAAGGCCCGTTTAGAAGCGTCTCTTGACGTACTCAATCTCCAAAAGGAAGCTGATGCAGCCGTGGCTAAAGCAGGGGTGATGGAGGCAGAAGCAGCTCAATTTGGCATAGCGGAACCAAAGGAAGACTTGACATTTTTGGCTCAACAAACAACCCCAGAGGAAAAAGTGAGTGAGTACGTGAATAAGCACAATTATACTGACCTGGCTCAAGACAATAGAGATACATTTCAGCATGATGACAGCAATTACCGAAATGAACAATGCGAACAACCAGTAGTGTACACACCTCGCAGTCCCAAACAGGAACTGATGCAATACCCGTTTATGCCACAACGGGGACTAAGCCCACACAATAATGCTGACAGCACAACGAGTGACCTAGCCAGATTTCTAGCTAAGAGCCAGCTAGTAACTGGAGGACTGTCGGAATTTGATGATAAGCCAGAGAGTTACCTTAGCTGGAAAGTCACATTTCAGAGCACCATCAAGGACCTTGGTCTTACAGCCAGTGAAGAAATGAATCTACTCATAAAGTGGTTGGGACCTGAGTCTTCTGAACATGCCAAGAGACTGAAAGCAGTTAACATAAAGCATCCACCTGCTGGTTTGAACATGATATGGTCAAGACTAGAAGAATGTTATGGCTCACCAGAGGCAATAGAAAACTCCCTGTTTGCTAGGATACAAAGTTTTCCAAAGCTCTCCAGTAAAGAACCACACAAGCTTCGTGATCTGTCAGATCTGCTGTGTGAACTCCAAGCGGCGAAACTAGATGGATATTTACCAGGGTTAAGTTACCTTGACACAGCCAGGGGAGTAGGACCAATAGTGGAGAAGCTGCCCTTTCATCTCCAAGAAAAATGGACAATGGTGGGTTCAAAGTTTAAAGAAGACCACCATGTTAGCTTCCTACCCTTCTCAGTCTTTGTGGAATTTGTGAAAGGTCAAGCCAAAGCAAGGAATGACCCAAGCTTCGCCACAACTTTCAACACAATGACTCTCTCGCATGCCAATCACACATCCAGCTACAAAAAAGGGAAATCAACAGGTAACTACAACCAAAAGCTATCAGTCACAGTGCACAAGACAGACGTAGCATCAGAGGGATGCAGGACCAAAGAAGCAGGTGAAGACATTAAAAGACAGTGTCCTATACATCACAAACCCCACCCACTTAAAAGATGCAGGGGTTTCAGAACTATGCTGCTTGATGACAGGAAAAGGCTGCTCAAAGACAATAACATCTGCTATCGCTGCCTTGCTACCACCAGCCACCGAGCCAAAGACTGTACAGTCACGATTAAGTGTGAAGAGTGTGACAGTGAGAAACACCTGGCAGCTCTTCACCCTGGCCCTGCTCCACAGATGTCCAAGCCTCCCTCATTCCATAGAGAGCATGGCGGGGAGCAAACAACTGCACAGGACTCAGATGTTACTGCCACATGTACAGAGGTATGTGGAAATGAGATTGCAGGGAAATCCTGTTCTAAGATCTGCTTGGTGCAAGTCTATCCCAAAGGTCAGCGAGACAACATCAAAAGAATGTATGCGATAATCGACGATCAAAGCAACCAGTCTCTTGCAAAGACAGAGTTTTTTGACATATTCGATATACAAAGCCCAACTGAACCATACACACTGAGAACCTGTAGTGGTATAGCACAAGTGACTGGTAGAAGAGCGTGTGACTACATAGTTGAGTCATTAGATGGAAAAATGAGTTTTTCTCTCCCCACTCTCATAGAGTGCAATGCCATCCCCAACAATAGAGAAGAGATACCCACTGTAGAAGCTGCTTTACACCACCGCCATTTGAAAGCAATAGCTGCTGAAATACCGCCTCTCGACCCAAGTGCAGATATACTGTTGCTAATAGGACGAAACCTTCTGAGAGTTCACAAGGTGAGGGAGCAAATTAACGGCAAACACAACGACCCATTTGCACAGAAGCTTGACCTGGGCTGGGTCATCATCGGGGAGGTGTGTCTTGGCAACGCTCACAAGCCAAGTGAAGTGAACGCTCTGAAAACACATGTATTGGACAATGGCCGCCCAAGCTATCTCACTCCCTGCAACAGTCGCTTCAGTGTGAAGGAGGACTTTAGTCTGAGCCGAGCCAAAACCATTTCCAATAAGTTGCTACCTGTTCACCCACACGAAAAGCTCACAGTTGAGAATTTAGGAGAGGCTGTGTTTTGTCGCACCAATAAAGATAACCAGCTCGCTCATTCCGTTGAAGACATGATCTTCCTGAAGAAGATGGAGGCATTCTTCAAAGACGACACTAACAGCTGGGTTGCACCACTCCCATTTCGAACCCCCAGACGCAAACTTCCTGACAACCGGTCCTATGCCTACCAGCGGCTCATGTCCCTGCGACGTATGCTTGACAAGAAACCAGAAATGAAAGCACACTTCGTTGAATTCATGCAGAAAATGCTCGACAACCAACATGCAGAACTTGCACCACCTCACAACAAAGAGAACTGGTACCTCCCGATATTTGGTGTATACCATCCGCAAAAGCCAGGAAAGATACGTGTGGTGTTTGATTCGAGTGCGCGGTTTGATGGAGTGTCCCTCAACGACATACTGCTTTCTGGCCCGGACCTGAACAACACACTTTTGGGTGTGCTGCTTCGCTTCAGGAAAGAACCTGTTGCCATCACTGCTGACATCGAACAAATGTTCTACTGCTTTGTAGTCCAGGAAGATCACAGAGATTACCTTCGCTTCCTGTGGTATGAAGACAACGACCTCACCAAAGATGTAGTAGACTATCGAATGAGGGTGCACGTCTTTGGTAACAGTCCCTCCCCAGCAGTGGCGATCTATGGGCTGAGAATGGCAGCAAAGGAGGCAGAAAGTGAATACGGAACTGACGCCCGAAACTTCATAGAGAAAGACTTCTATGTGGACGATGCATTAAAGTCCTTCTCAACCGAAGCTGAGGCTATTGACATTTTACAGAGAGCTCAAAAAATGCTTGCCCTCTCAAATCTACGTCTCCACAAGATTGTTTCCAACAAAGTGGAAGTTGTGAATGCTTTCCCCCCTGAGGATAGGGCCAAAGATATCAAAGATCTCGATTTAACAACTGACGAGCTTCCAGTCCAACGCAGCTTAGGAGTGAGTTGGAACCCTGTATCGGACACATTTACATTCCATGTTCCACAGGAGCAGAAACCCTTCACTCGCCGTGGTGTACTCTCGACAGTAAACAGCTTGTTCGATCCTCTTGGCTTGCTTGCACCTGTAACCATCAAAGGCAGACTTCTTCTCAGACAGCTCTCCAGCAGCAACCTTGAGTGGGACAGCCCGTTGCCACAAGACATGTATGATGATTGGAGAAGATGGCACGATTCACTACAGAGTCTCACAACCCTACACATTCCTCGTACCTATGTCACGTTCTCCATCTCACAAGCCACCTTCATCGAGCTTTGTCTGTTCTCAGATGCCTCGGTGAAAGCCATCGCAGCAGTGGCCTACCTGAAGGTCACACATGAAGATGGGCACAACGAAGTTGGGTTTGTCATAGGTAAGGCCAAACTGGCTCCTGTGCCAGAGCTCACCATTCCCCGATTGGAGCTTTGCGCAGCAGTGCTTGCTGTGGAGATGTCGGAGGTTCTCAAGGAAGAACTGAAAATAAAGATTGACAGGACAACGTTTTACAGTGACAGTAAAGTGGTGTTGGGATACATTAACAATCAAAACAGAAGATTTCATGTATATGTAAACAATCGTGTACAGAGGATCAAGCTGTCTTCCCTACCAGACCAGTGGAGATATGTACCAACAGAGCACAATCCCGCTGATCATGGCTCCCGGTCTGTAGCAGCAGAGAAACTTGTTAGTACCTCGTGGTTGTACGGCCCAGCATTTCTTCTTAACCATGAGAGCATTTCCCTAGAAAAAGGTCCATTTGAACTTGTTGATCCAGAGTTAGATGTTGAAATTCGACAGAATGTGACTGTGCTTGTGACCACAACTGCTCCAGATGCCTTAGGTTCATCCCGCTTTGAAAGGTTTTCAAAATGGACTCCCCTCGTCAAAGCAGTGGCCTACCTCCATCACATCTCTCACAGTTTCAAGTACAAAGATGGTGGTGGTTGTAGCGGCTGGCACCTTTGTAAGGCTAGTCTCACAGGTGAAGCTTTAACTCACGCAGAGCACACAATCATCAGGTGTGTCCAGCATGAAGTTTACGCAGAGGAAATAAAGTGTATCATGGCAAAACGAGACATACCACGTAACAGTTCCCTTCATAAACTTAATCCAATTATTGATCATGAAAACTTACTGCGTGTGGGAGGACGACTTGCAGAGTCCAACTTGCCAAGTCATGAAGCCAACCCTCTTCTGATACCAGGAAAGCATCACATTGCTACACTGTTCATTCGACATCACCATGAAGCCGTCCAGCACCAAGGGAGACACTTCACTGAGGGAGCGGTGAGAGCAAGTGGCTTATGGATAGTTGGTGCTAAGAGATCCATCAGCAGTGTAATACACAAATGTGTCACCTGCAGAAAGCTTCGAGGCAGAACAGAGCAACAAATTATGGCAGACTTGCCTGCTGAACGCTTACAGAGTAGTCCGCCATTTTCTTTTGTTGGCCTTGATGTATTTGGACCGTGGGATGTTACAACACGCCGCACTAAAGGTGGTCAAGCTAACAGCAAGAGATGGGCAGTCTTGTTCACTTGTATGTCTACAAGGGCCATTCATATTGAAGTGATTGAAACTTTGAGCTCATCCAGTTTTATCAATGCTCTTCGTAGATTTTTTGCAATCAGAGGCCCCGCTAAGCAGTTAAGATCAGACTGTGGCACCAATTTCATTGGTGCCTCCAAGGAACTGAAGCTGGATCCTCCCAAGTCTGGTGAGACGAGTGTGGAGGACTACTTACACAAACAGAGGTGTTCCTGGGTGTTCAATGCTCCCCACTCATCTCACATGGGTGGCACCTGGGAGCGTATGATAGGCATCTCACAACGCATCCTAGACTCAATGCTCCTACAAGCAGGGAACCCTACTCTAACTCACGAGGTCCTGACAACATTAATGGCCGAGGTCACGGCTATTGTTAATCCGAGGCCCTTGGTACCGGTTTCTTCAGATCCAGAGGCCCCTTTGATCCTGACCCCCTTGACTCTACTCACCCAGAAGTTTGGTCCAATCCCAACTCCACCTGGGGACTTCACCATGGCCGACATGCATAAACATCAGTGGAAGAGAGTTCAAGCCCTTGCTGACACATTCTGGGCCAAATGGCAGAAAGAATACCTCAACATGCTCCAGAGTCGTCAGAAATGGCAGCGCAACAGACCAAACTTGAAGGAAGGGGATGTGATCCTTCTAAAAGACAAGCAACTAAAAAGAAATGAATGGCCTATGGGAGTCATTGTGAAGACCCTTCCAAGCAGAGATGGAGTTGTGAGGAAAGTGGAAGTGAAGGTTACGCATGACAAGACTACCAAGATGTTCTATAGACCTATTTCGGATTGTATCCTCCTTTTGTATCTAAGAGATTAGTTCAATGTTTAAATAGATTATAGTGGCATTCTTACAATAATGCCAGGCGGGGAGTGTGTTGGAACTGTTTTTGTGTTGTTGCCTCTCCGAGCCTGTGGGGGGCGCAGGTTTTCACAATGCGCTATGTTAGGCTGATTTGTAAATAGAAGAAGTGAACGGAAGTAGTTTTCTCAGGAGGTAGAGAAAGCATGGTGCATCTCTGACAATCCGAAGCCATCCGCTCCTTCATATCCCTTTGAGTGGCAATATGAGTAAGTTTCAAGGTTGTATGTGTTTGTAAGATATTATGCGTGTGATTATTCAAATAAGTTTGAGATGTTTGATATGCTATATGTGTCAATCTAGTGAATCCAATCTGAGTTCATGCAGTGCGACCGCTAAATTGGAATGAACCCTTTAATGTGCCTTATATATCAAAGGAGATGTTAATTTGATTTAAGTGATCATATTATAATTGTATACTGAGTACTTTTTCTGTATTTTGTATTGTTTCAGTTTCACACTTTTTTACATTAAATCCTGTCCAACTACAACACGCGCATGTTCCTTGGAGGAAGTGATGTAAGAGAGAGTTTAGCTGGCTGTGAATCTCAATATAGGACACGGGGTCACATTGAGTGCAACAGTACAGACAGAATTTATAGGTATAGCCAAGTGGCGGAAGGCTTCCACCTTGGTGGCCTCAGAATCTCAACTCTGCTTTTTGTGGATGATGCAGTCCTGTTGGCTTCATCAGGTGTTGGCCTCCAGCTTGCAGGGGAGGTTTGCAGATGAGTGTGAAGCGGATTGGCATGAGAATCAGCACCTCTAAGTCTGAGGCCATGGTCCTCAGCCAGAAAAAGGTGGAGTGCCCTCTCCGGCTCAGGGATGAGTTGCTGTCCCAGGCAGAGGAGATCAAGTATCTCGGGGTCTTGTTCACGAGTGACGGGAGAAAGGAACGGGAGATTGACAGACGGATCGGGGCTGCATCTGCAGTGATGCGGATGCTGCACCAATTTGTAGTGGTTAAGAGGGAACTGAGCATGAAAGCGAAGCTTTCGATTTACTGGTCAATCTTTGTCCCTACCCTCACCTATGGTCTTGAGCTTTGGGTAGTCACCGAAAGAATGAGATCGCAAATATAAGCGGCAGAAATGAGCTTCCTCTGAAGAGTGGCTGGCCTCTCCATTAGAGATAGGGTGAGGAGGGCAGCCAATCGGAAGGGGCTCAAAGTAGAGCTGCTAGTCCTCCACACTGAAAGGAGCCACCAGGAAGAGAGCCCCAGGGTAGACCCAGGACACGCTGAAGAGATTATATCTTTCAGCTGGCCTGGGAATGCTTCAGTGTTCATCCCCCCAGATAAGCTGGAGGAGGTGGCTAGGGAGAGGGAGGTCTGGATTTCTCTGCTTAGGCTGCCCAAGTTGCTCTCTGAAGCTTAGATTGAAGTGTGGATGTTAGATAGAAAGCAGTTAGGCATAGAAAAAAGTGCTTGTATGAATGTGTGTGTGAATGAGGAATGTTGTATAAAGTGCTTTAAGTGCTCTAGTAGAAAAGCATTATATAAGAACCAGACCATTTACTCATTACACTGTATTCTGAGAGCAGAGGTGCAGATTTTGTGTGGTGAAAAGGCATTCCCAGTGAACATGAAGATTAAGATTGTGTTAATCTCCATCGTCATTTTGTTTTGATTCATCCAAGATTGTGAGGTATGTTGCCAGAAATGCCATCTGGTACAGAGCGCCTTGTGTCATTAAGTAAGCTGCCAGGTACTGCAGCTACTACATCCCCACATATTGCTCTCTGACTTCCCACAGAAGTGTCTCCAGCCTGGTCTAAACAAGAGTTTGTTTTTTATCTGCTTTAAAAAATGATTTGATCAGGCAAAAGTCTAATATTTTATACAGTTTTTAATCAAATCATTGTCCCATTTTACAATCATAAAATAACTTAAATGGGTAAAAGATTATATGTGATTATCTGTGCACTGACTGTTTGGACTGAAACATCACCAAGGTTTCAGTAGTACCAAATTCTACCAGATAGAACAGAATATAATGCTTTTATTTGTCATTATGCAGAATGTACAATGCGATTGAAGATAATAGTAATATAAAGTAAATTAAATATGGAAAATATTTAGTGATATTATTGTAAAAACATTATCTGTGTATTTGTGTTTGGAGATTTTTCAGGATCTGTCTGCACAGAGAGATTTATGAATCTCTGTGTGTGTGTTTGCTTGTTACTTTGTCCACAAACTCCTCCTAGACCATTACGAGTTGAGCAACCACACTTGGCACACAGGTGCTTTTTTAGCTCTGAATATTTTTATCAATATCACACTATATGGACACACACATTATGCCTGCAGGAGCTACTTGGCCATGGAAACCCATTTCACGAAGCTCCCGCTTCACGGTTTTTGTGCTAATGTTAATGCAAAAGGAGATTTGGAATTCTGCAGTTACTGAGTCATTAGAAATTAATGTGATCAGCCATTCCAAAATGTTTCTACTTTGCAATACTTTGTAATAATAACACTTATTGTTGATCGTGAAATATCTTGGAAGGAAGAAATGTGGTGGCATCCTGTTACCGTATATTCTCAAATTCATTGAGCTCATTCTTTCACAAATGTTTGCAAAGGCAGACTGTGTGGCTACAGTAGGTGGTGTGACTGAAAACACTTCAATTCAAAGATTAATACTCAATACTTTCTTCCATGTAATATTTAATGCTGTCGGGCAACCACCCAGTAATGGGCTAAAACTACCTGTTTTTAGCATTTATGTGACTACAACACATTTTTTACATTTTAAACAAAATTTTAACATAAACAGCACTCAGCACCTCTAGTTTTTAACCTTTCTCAGTGTGATTAAGTATATTAGCTTGCCTGTACTAATTAAAAAAAAACAAAAAAACAACAAAAAAAGCATTTTTTATTCCAATTTTGCCACTTTGGTGAGATTTGTGCGAGGTGTAAACAAATCTGAATATGATTAGTATATGCATGAACAATCTGCGCACACATTTGTGTGGTAGAACACATAAATTAGTCTAATTTAAGCAAGGTTAGACTTCAGATTAAAATTTAAGTATAATTCTATGAATGTCCTTAGATAGCTCAGAATGGCTTTTTGCCAGGTATTTTCCACATAAGCGCGGCAATTAGTCAGCTGCAAAGATGGGTAATATCAAAACACAGACATGACATTAGAAAACAGCACTCACAGTACCTTCGGAGGTCGGGGAGCCTGTAACTGCACACTAAACGTGGGTGAAGCTTCCTAAGGTTTTTTAGCGATGCTGCTAAGTAACAAACCTCCACCAAGGCTGCAGAGTCTGCATATTATTTTTAGTAACAAAAACATTTTTCTAGCAAATTTTAATCTTGTTCCAAATCAGCAAGAAAATAATATAGCTGAATTACTCTTTGTATGAAAATGAATCAAATCCCAGAAAGTGCCATGTCTTACATTGTTTGGAAGCCTCAGCTCTAATTACATGTTCATTGGTACAAGGTTAGACATTTCATATTCTGTTTAAAGAACATAGTTCAACAACCTTTTGACTATGTTGGTGAATTATGGATAAAGAAGTCATTTAGAACACAAATGTGTTTTTATGTACACACAAAAACAGAGAAATATTGGCAGTCATACCATATTTAAAACTCACTGACTCAAAGCTCACTGGTTTGAAATGGCTGCTGTTTTATTAAAATATACTCACACATATCCTACAATTTCCAGGATTTCTCTGAAACATCTAAATATCTGTGTGTCCAGTAAATTCCTCAACCCCGCCCTTCCTTTTCCCAGTAAACCTGTCAGGAGAAGCATCAATGAAATGTGTTTCCCTGACTTATGAGAACGACAAGGCTATTTGATTTTAGCCACAGTGACCAAGATAATCAGCGGGTGGTGAGGAGTGCACAGCAGCAATTTCCAGAAAGGTCACATCTCTAATGAGTAGCATTAGCCCACTCACCATCCACAGAGGAGCGGAGAACCATTTTTGTGGCACGTATAGGCTGGCAGCTGAGGCACCTCGAGGAAGACTATCAGGTGTTTTCTTCAGGTGACTGGAGCAGAGTCTTAACTCACCTCCAAGAGGAAAATAATAGGAAAATGAAGATTTTTGAAAGCAGCTGTTGTGCTTCTGTTTGTTACGGCCTTTTATAGGAAATGATTACCTTGGATGATTTTTTTTTTTCACATTGCAACAAACCTACTGCACTCATGCTACAATAACAAGTTATCAAAAAGCCAAGAAACACTTTTCCACCAGTAGGTATGACTATTTAACGACAAAGTGGGGCTTTGGTCACTAGACCTGAAGATGTAATCTGCTTTTTTTCACAATATGTAGAAATGTTACAAAACATAATCCAGAAACTATAAAGTTAGTTTTTCTTCTACAATAAGGCAACCACAGATTTTTAAATGTATTTCAACATAACACAAAAATATGCAGTGTAATTTGTGTTTTGTGTGTCGGGATAATATAATTTAGAGCAAACACTACCAGATGGTGAGGCTCCTTTCAATCTATGAATCTGTGACAATCAAGGGAAAGGTGAGCCATTGTGGCTGACATCATTAATGTCAAAAGAGACTAAACCAAGAGTCAGCCCCTCAAACTTGAGTGGCAATTGAAGTGTAAACATTGCACCTGTCAGCTCATTACTGGGGCTTCAGTGTGGCAGCAAAGCTGTTTGCAGGATGGACAGCAGTTGTCTCGCTGCCAGGGTAAATACCTTGCCCTTCTGCTGTATTCCCAGGATTCATTATACTGCAAACCAACACACAGGAGGATCTGTCAGGAGTTACCAGTTCCATTACCCCCTAAATCCTTTAACAGGGGCTTTAACTTGTTGAATGAGACTGATATTGATTTAGGGCGGGTGGTGAGGTTTCGGAGTAGTAGATGGGTTGATCCAAAGTACTTAAATCGGACCTTTAAAAATCAGATTCCACAGAATTATCTACACATTTCACTGATAAAATAATATGTGCCTTGCAGCCATAATAGTGGTCCAATTTATAATAAAATCACTTCTCCGACGGCGCTGCAAAGATATTTTTCACTATGTTAAATAATATGGTCTATAAAAAGAAAATCCCTTTAATTTCAGGCAGATAAGCCGCTTACCTCATTTTCAACGTAGCCGAGCTCAACCTGATGCAAGACTTTGTTTTCTATCCAGCTAATGAAGTGATTTACCCCCAGAGTGCAGTCACCCCCAGCCAAGACTGAGCTGTTGATAGTTTATTTTAATTTAGTGTGTCTTTGTGTCCTTTGAAAATTCATCATTCAGTATGAGGAACAGGGAGCATTTGATTAGCAAACCTGAGTCAATGGGACAGCGGAAGATGTCAGAGCCAAGCTGTGTCAAAAATCATTTCCAAGTGAACCCGTTTATCATTTATTTCCTTTGAGAGACGTGTTCAGACACTTCTGTATGATCATTTTCTCTGGCAGCAATTACACAAATGTAAATTCCCATGTCCATTACAGCATAAACGTATTTGCTTGTTTTTCATATAGACTGCTGCAGAAAATGCAGTCTTCTGTCATCTTTTAGAGAGCTGTAATTAATATTTATACAGTTGTGTTCAAAATTTGACACTCATCATGGGCATTTTGGGCTTTTAATGATTTTTTTGGACCAGCTTTTATTTCCAAGGTGGAATAATTGTACAGCTTTCATCTTTAATGATGTATGTTGTACTTGTGCACCCAATTCTACCCACTGATATTTGGTTAAATGCCCCCTCAGCAAGTTGCACCTTTTGGTAGCCATCAACAAGCTTCTGGGATAATGCAGGGTCAGGCTTCTTCTTGGCAGAATTGGTAGAGTTGATTTAAATTAGTTGGTTTGTTGGCACAGACTGAGCCTTTAAGCAAAGTCCACAAATTTTCAACGGGGTTGAGGTTGGGACTTTGGGAAGTCCATTCCCGAAGCTTAATGGGGCATTCCCAAACAAGTGCAGATTCCAGAATCATCAGTTTAAACAACTGTATATAATAAGTGGAAGTTATTCAGATTCAATTATGTATATTGCATGAATGTTCATTTTACACTAATTCAGTTATCCTCATTTTTGTCTTGGAGGTCATGGCTCTCTGTGGGCCACAGTTCAACCACTACTACTTGCATCCATTCATTTCTATTTGTTTATACATTTGTTGCTGGGTATGATAATGTGTCTCAGGCACTGAGTTCACTGCCTGTTATAAAGAAGCAGTAACTATAGTATTGTGGAGTGTTTGATTTTTACAGGGAGCAGTAAGCACAGGAACAGCTGTTACATTGATAAATGAGCGAGTGGAGTGACAAAGGGCTCTTTAAAACGATAAACCTTTGTATATGTCTACTTGCACTCACATAAATGTAATATAAATTATACTTTCTGAGGAGAGGTGTACAGTAGCTATATGTTGTGCTTCCTGGAGGCATGTCTTTATATCACTGAACAGCCATTTTGCAGTCTTAGAGAGAGCTTCTTCCAGGGGAAGTCTGCGTGTGATTTATGATCCTACTGTGTCTCGGCTTGAAGGAAAAGTGACACATTTCTGCAATAATTGAGGTAAGTTATGTTTATTCCCTTTAATTTGTCATTTTTTTAATCTAGAATTTTTTTGGACTCACAA
Source organism: Archocentrus centrarchus (assembly GCF_007364275.1). Lineage (NCBI taxonomy): Eukaryota > Metazoa > Chordata > Actinopteri > Cichliformes > Cichlidae > Archocentrus > Archocentrus centrarchus. Next base: position 1,887,031 of record NC_044354.1, on the reverse strand, counting down.
AATATGTGATCTGAATGTCAGCAGAATGTGCCACAGAATGGCATGTTTGGCAGACCATTATAAAATGATGAAGATCATGGAGTCATACTTAATTGTGACTGTGAATTAGACATTATTTTGTGCATACTTATAGTAAAAAAATCAAAGTGACCTTGCAACCTTGTAACTCCGTTTTAACCTCAACGTCCAGCTTTATCTTTTGCAAATGAGCTTCATTCACCCTTGATGTCTCTGCACAGTTGAAATCCATCCAGCACAGCGGGCTTAAGAAGCACTATTCTGATTAGGAAATGATCAGTGCCATAATAGAAATTGTCCATATGGCACAGATCATTAGCTGACTACCCCTGAGCACATAAATGTGCCAAGGCATGTCTTTGAATCCATCACTCTTACTTTCTCAATCACCTCTCAGGACTGTGAAGTTCTCTCACTTTCCGGCACTCGCACGTGGAAACACACTGGAGAAAGCTCACGGGATACATTCAAAGGCATCGCTTGATCCATGTCTTTGTCAAACCTGCAAACACTGTTATGTTACCTCTGACAGAGATATCAGGTGCTCGCAGCAGATGAGTGTCACATTTCTGCCATACACTTTAGACCACAATACTTTCCTCCGTCAACTAACTGCATCAAAATGATAAACACGCTTCATCTGTTGGTAACATTCACACAAGATAAATGCTGTGCAGTTATAGCCAGTGGGAAAAAAGATTTAAAATTCATGGATGTTGCCAGAGTTACATATTTTAAGGGGAAAGCAGCACATATGCTGCAAATTAAAGATGATCTTTATAGCAAATCTGCTGGTTTACAGATGAACACGAGGTCATGTTGAGTTCAGGTGTGCAAAGTAGTTTCTGTTTGGTTTTGTTTTCAGAACAAGAGAGAATCCTGAGATTAAAGATGATTAACCAGTAGCAGGCACCAGTTGCTCCACACGACGTAGAGCCAAATTTAAACCGATCATCATGCATTTGGAGTGGGGAAAGTGTCCCAGATTCAGAGGGCCTGTAACTGACAGATCAATCAGCTATATTAGCCGAAGTCTCACAGGATTTACAAACCAGATTTTAATCCAATGTGCTTCAAGCAGATAAAGTTCACTGAGAAACGCAGTGAAAATGTTTTACACAAAGAGGACAGAGATAATCAAGAAAACCAGTCATGTGGAAATTGTGCTGAAATAACGACTGAATATTTTTCACTAATATATATTACATAATGGTATGGTATGCCCTTAATGACTATGACATTCATAAGCGTGGACCATTCTTTGTTAAAATTACATACAGTGGCGCAAAAAGTGAGTATGCACAATATGCAATGCATAGGGGCACCGCACACGGGGGGAAGGTGATGCGGGACACGCGCTCGATCACGACTGTTTTCATTTGTATCAACAGGAGGCTTTTAAATGGCTAGCTTAAGTAACTAGTAGTAAAATAACAAGTCACTGTTCTTCAACTGTGTGCTGTAGTTACAATGTAACTTCTATTGAGAGGGTGCTGTGTGTATTGGGGCGGGGTGCCAAAAATGTGTCTGCATACACCTCAGAAAGTATATTACATATGTCATAGATTAGCTTCCATTACCTACACGTAGTGTAATTTGGGTTGCAGTCGAGCGGTCAAAGTCTGCCTCTGTAAAACATCATGAGATCAGCGGGAAATATAAAAGAGAATTCATAAGCACATAGCCATGACACAGAATCCAACTGTAGATGCAGACTCTGTGAAAAACATATGATTTCAATAACAAGGCTGAAAAAATAATAATTATAGCGTATGGGTCATAAATTGAAATTCAGTATTTATATTGAGGGTGCTCATTCTCATGTGGATCAATGTGAACTTATAATGAAATTCCTAAACTTACACAGTGTGTTGTTGCCTTTATTGAGACAAGATTAACAGCTTCTGTGACTGAAATAAAATTCATTATATTCCTAAAAGATGGAAATACAGTAATCACAAAAGTTGGGTCAGCTGCCTCACATGAGCTGCTTTGAGCTCTGCTCCATTCAGCCTGGTGTTTGTGTTTTGTGTGTTGGTTTATTTTAACAACAGCAGCAGTAATAATAATGATAATGATGATGATAATAATAATAATAGTCTTTTATTTAACCTCTTGTGTAACCTCTGGTGTGGACAGCCTCTTTGTCTCAGTGGTTAAGGTTTAACATACCGACAAGTTATGGAAAATGAAAAATGCCATTTCAAATGCATCACTTATTGATCGTGCTGACTGATCCATTGTATGGTGCATCAGGTTGGGTTGGAAAGATGGTCCAGCTGATCATGTGATCAAAGGTAAGGAAGCACTGAACCATCCTTCCTTAGCATTAAAGGATGTGATCAGCTCTTATTACTGCTGGCACATAAGATACTTCTGGGTCATTTCACTTGGCCGAGAGACAAAAATCACTTTAACCCAAACTTTCTCCACTCAAACCCCTTCAGCTAGCCTAACAGTTTAAACTGAACGTAAGACTTTTGGCGAGCTTAATGTAGCTAGTTGCTAGCTTGTGTCAGAATGAAAATAAACCCTTAAAAAATAAAATAGTTTCTAGTTGTTTTATTTTACAACACTCTAAAGCTGCAATTATTAGACAAGATTATCAATTATTATTCCTGATGGAATAGGTGAAAAGATTTTAATAACTGTCTCATAACTGGCTGTAGAGAGGCTGTCCTTTCCCCACTGACTTTGAAGAGTGACTGTAGTAGGGCCCATGCCCCACATAGCCTTTACCCAATTTAACTCCTAAATGTACTTTTAGATCCACACACATAGATTATGAGTTAATAAATAACACACTCTGCCTGCCATTGACCCTCCTTGATTGGTCAGTGCTAATTGCTAACTTTCTTTTTTTCAGTTGGTAACTCTGTAATAACCGTTACCCTCTTTATGCTCCACATCCCAAAACCAAACAAACATTAAAGCACGATTCAGGGTTACAACAGTGTTTAAAGTCTCACCACAAATACAGTGATTAGTGTTGCTATTATGGTATAATCAAGAGAGGCATCCAGTCACTGATGAAACAAGGATTTATGGCAGCTAGAGGTTAGCAGCATAAAGAGATCCATGACTGCTGTAGGCTAACTTTAAATGTCTCCTGTGAGCCAGCAGACAGAAGTGCCTTCATAGAGGATGACACCAAAACTGGACAAAGCTGCAGACCTGTCTGAGAACCACAGCATGGGATAAGTAATTAATATCTTGTTGGGTGCTTTAAATTATTTGCTAACTAAAACAATGACTCTGAACTTAATCCGAATACCAAAATCTTAGTTTGCCAGAGAGTAATTCATCTTCTGAAGGTGTCCTTTATTATCAGACACATTAGCATGCAGACATCAGTTTGGAAGCCCAAACAGTTCTGGCTATAAATAGTTTTTTCTCTCTTGCATAGGTTACGCTTATTTTCATGTCAGGGATTTCTGTCTGATTCATTTGCTCCTCTGGGATTCATTTACACCTGTTATTACAAGTCATTTACTGAGCTATAAAATAAGGAGGCTACACAGGTGTTGACTGGAGGACTACCACAAGCTGACATGGAATATTTTATGTAAAAAGACAACCAGGCTCACTTTGGGCTGAATGCTGAACCTCTCACATCTCCCTGTAGGAACTGGTCCAGCTCAGACACATTGCAGTTTTTCACTTAAGGTTTAATCTCATTATTATCTAATTATTGTTTTAATCTCTTCATTTTTCTAATTATCTGTCACCCATTTGTGTGCGTTTTCAGAAATACTTTCCTGCTCGACTTCTAAATAAATCTGCTGCAACTTTAAGGCCAAGTAATAAAACATTGTTCCAACACCAAGGGGGGATAAAGTTGAAAGTTTAATATTAATGGATTCAAGCAATAACAGTTTTGTGGAAAATTTAAGTCAGCTGTTACACAGTAACATTGTGTGGCACTGTGTGACCAGTTACCCACAGGAACAGGGAAAGTACGTTTTGTTAAAAGCTCTTCTAAACAGTGATAATGTGTTTTAGGTGAAACCTTCTCAAGACCCCTCTCTACTGTACGCAGCTGCTTCAGTTATTCCCCCACAGTTACTATTAATAGTTTTCAGGTGAAATTTTGACTTTTCTTTGACATTAATCCTCATAAAATATCCAGGTGGAAACATCAAAACATCTCTAAATTGAGTAAATTTATGAAACTATTTTTATTGCTTTACTAAAGCACCTTTAGCAACCTATTTCAGAAGAGCAATTTTTTACCCGTTGTTATTATTATTACCTTGCCCACTAGTAGGTGGAGAGGTTACAGTATGTTTTCATGGTGTTTCTCTGTGTGTCAAGTTGAATGTTAGCAGAATAAAATTATGAACAGATTTCATGAAAATATATGCAGTTGTTGGGAGTGCTACAGTGAACAATTGATTACATTTTGGTAAAATTAAAAAAAAAGAAGAAAAGAATCAGGCCCCATCTTATCTCAAAGACCTCATAGTACCATATCACCCCAACAGAGCACTTCTCTCTCAGACTGCTGGCTTACTTGTGGTTCCTAGGATACTTAATGGGAGGCAGAGCCTTCAGCTTTCAGGCCCCTCTTCTGTGGAACCAGCTCCCAGCTTGGATTCAGGAGACAGACACCCTCTCTATTTTTAAGATTAGGCTTAAAACTTTCCTTTATGATCAAGCTTATAGTTAGGGCTGGATCAGGGGACCCTGAACCCTCCCTTAGCAGGGTTATTATAGTTAACGAAAACGAACGAAATAACGAAAACTGAAATTGAAAAAACATTGTCGTTAACTGAAATAAATAAAAACTATAATTAAAAGGAAAAAATGATAACTAATTAAAACTGAATTGTGAGTTTACAAAACTAACTAAAACTAACTGAAATTATCGATAAACTGACTTTCATTTTAAGCCTTGTGGATTGATATGAAATCATTGTTTCCGCTCTCGGAGTTTAAGCTGGGAGCGCCACAGGACAACTGTGTGAGTGCGCATGTGCGTGCGCTCACCGCGCTGGTCCGCAAAGTAATGGCTGCGGTCTGCCGAGAAAGCGGCAGAGTCCCGTATGGAGGTTCTTTGAGTACAAACACCTGCACACGACCACAAGATAATTAACACACACAATCCAGCTACACAAGCATAAATGTGGACATGAGGTCGGCAACTTCTGTAGGTTGTGTACAGAGGCCGCAAAGACCCTGCAGGTTTAATTAGCGAGCATCTAACCAAGCTAGCTCCAAAACAGAAGCAGCTTCAGGTGGTGAGAACATCAGGATGCAGCTGGATTTGAGCTTTGACTCCTTCAAAGAGTTTGTTTTTGTTTAACACCACATGTAGGCGTTATTAATCTGCTGCACTGATGCTGAAGTTTATTGTGGAGTTTATTGTAGAATTTATTGAGTTTGGGAGTTCATGTTTTTCTTTGTTTCTCCCTGTTGATGTTCATGTGTGTCCTTAATAATACACAAATTTAGCATGTCTTGTGAACAGCTGGTTGTTGACTATATTTCTGTAAACTGTATCTTTTGTCAAGTTTTCATTACACAATAGTCACTTTTGCGCCTTGAATCTTGCACCTGATCAGGTATGAAAATACTAAAACTAATACTGAAACTAACTGAAACTAACTAAAACTAAGCATGAAACCAAAAATAAAAACTAATAAAAACGAGAAAAACCACTCTGAAAACGAATTAAAACTAACTGAATTAGAGAAAAAAAAGTAAAAACTAACTAAAACTAAACTATAATGTAAAATCCAAAACTATTATAACTCTGTCCCTTAGTTATGCTGCTATAGGCCTAGGCTGCTGGGGGGGTTCCTGCCAATCTTCATCAGTATAGTAAGACCAGTGGCTGCTGACTAAAACAGATAAAATTATGTGTTTGTACCATTGAGTGGTAATTAGCTGGACTACATCAACCATCATCCTTTAAAATTACTCGATTAGACCAGTGATCAGTAAGGTGTTTGCAATTGGTTACTGGTTACATTGTAATCCTGTTTTATGTTTTATGTTATGTAATCTTGTTCATGTTTTACTGGGAGCTTCAGTATACAGTGAACAACGAGTGAATCATTTCTCACTGGAAGGATATTTGCCATTTTTCTTTGTGCTATTTTTTAAACTTTTTTTTAAATTTTTTTTTGCCTTTTGGGTTTCTACAATGTGCTCCAAGGGAATAAGAAGTCATGTTGTCACATTTCTAGCAGTTTCTGTAAAGTGTGACAAACATGTGACAACCAGACTTATTCCCCCAACAAGCTCCAGAGATGTGACAAAAATATTCTGAGAAATGCTCTTTTTTTTATTTAGCTCAGCATGAACACATTTGGGACTTATTTTGAAAGTTTTGTCAAAATATTCAAACTAAGATGGTGAGTTTAATGATACCAGATAGCTTAGTCTAAAGAGCCGTGGAGTGATTTGAATGGGAACCTGCTGAGCACAAGCAAAAGTCATGAATTCTTCAGTTTTGTCAATCAACACCTGCAACTTTTTTTTCTAAAATGTTCTATAAATTATATTTTGAATAGGAATAATGTAGCAAACATTTTGTCTTTCTTAGGAGAAGAGTGTGGTCTTACTGTCTGTTGTAATCGGTTCTGTGGTGTGCTCATGCCTCACTGACGGTGCACGTGAGTCACTCCATTTAAAACTGCATTTATAAAGAGATGAAAGTGAAGTTTGAACAGTTCAGTTCATCTTTATTATATACACCATAGATCAACACCACTGGGCTCACTGAAGAATGTCACAGGCGTGGGATTCATGACTGTCTTTATATGAATTTATTTTATTGTTATTTGGAGCTGAAGGAATGGTGGGAGATGTGGCTTATGTGCCTGTTTATTTACTTTAATATATTTTCATGACCTCATCTTTAAAACAAATAAAGATGTGGTTCTACAGATGATCACAAATCACATGAAGAATATTCATTTCTCTCAGTGTTTTATGTTACAGTGGTAAGGAATTAACATGTATCTGTCATAGAGCTGGAACTGCCCCACACAGTTTTTTTCTGGCAATAGAAATTGTTGTTGGCAGTGGCTAACATTGAAAATGGTTTGTTTGTAACCAGACTGTATCGACATTAAAGTCAGACAAATGATCAACTAATAAATAATTAAGTGTCTCTTCGTTAGATTGCAGGCTTTAGTATCAGCTAAAACAAAAATGCAAACCTCTGATGGACAAGGAAGAGTACTGAGATTGACTGATGCCATATTAGATAATGGAATCAGGTTAGTCTGTAATCTCCATCAGTATAGTAAGACCAATGGCTGCTGACTAAAACAGATAAAATAATGTTTGTAAATTAATTAATGTTTTCATTGAGTGGTAATTTGTAGCAAAGGATGTTTGTAGGTTAGCTCTATTTGTTATCCACAGATTAAACTGTGTTTTTTTTTATGTTTCTTGGATTTTGGAAGCATTTTATGAAACCCGGAGTATTACCATCCATCTATCATTATGTAACAGTATGGCTTTGTCAACAGCTTCACAGCGCTGTAGTTAAACAGCTACACAGAGCTTAAGTTGTCTCTGACCTCAGCTTACACGGGAGTGGGACAGCGTCCTCGCTCAGGATGCCACGTGAGCCACAGCCTGTCCAGTTTCCCGGCATAAGCTGGTCAGTATCTATCTATTTTTTTTTCAACTTCCTGTACTTTCACAGCATGTTATGAAATGATGGAACAACAATAAGAGGAGTACATTATATGTTGGCTCAGAGTAGGGCAGAGGCAGCCTCCTACTCATCCCCGGAGGAAGCGAGGGATGGGGAGAGATGCTTGAAGCAGGATATAATAGTGATCCATTATAAGTGCTGTCTATACTCTTACTATGACTGAAGGTACAGTATCTAAGGAAACCCATTTATAGTGTGATCTTTTTTTCTATTTTTTTTGCCTTTATAGTTTCTGTGTGAGGCCTGAAAAAATACTGATTACTGGAAAAAGCATTTCAGTGGCTGCAAACTGATTCTACACTTCTCTTATCAAGAGATTACGGATAACTCTTAGCATTTGCTCCTATTTTAAAGAATAACTCAATAGAATAAAATTGCTGGCCGTTCAACAGCTGTTATAATGTTTCTAGGAGCCTGACAAGAGTAATACCTAAAGAAATGAGGCCCATCATGTAGCTAAAAGCTACCTGATATCTTCTTTGCGGCCCTGACGATAATGTCCTGTGCTCTAAGGATGACCTTGGGAAGGTAATAGCTGCTAACATCCCTTTAGCGGTTGTGTTGTACCCCAGCTGTTTGTTCTGGAACACCGTTTCACATATTATAACATCAATTTTCTCAGTATTTTCCCCACCGTGATTAAGTATTGATCTTTTTACATTGCAGCAAACTCACAAGAGGTAAACTCAAAAAAACTGAATGAGCCCCTTCATCAACTGAAAATTGATATCAATCTCATGATGGTGAATTTGTCTGAAACTGCGGGCACAAACTCAGCCTCATTTCTGTTCAGCTTCAAAGCCCTTCTCTTCACGGGCTGCAGCTACAGTGTTTCCAGAGTTAGTAAGGTATACCTTTCATTTTTCTGGCTTCCTCCCTTGCCAGGTATTATATCATTTTTAATGATAGATGCAGATGTGTCCCAGGAAACCCGGTGACCGAATCACATGACCAGACGTAAACTCAGTCATTCCCGAATGAAAGTTTTAATGGGAACGCACCCATTAAAACGGCCACTGATTGAGACACAGCCTGGCAAACAAGAAACATCAAATAAGGCAACTGAATATGATTTTTTTCTTAAATACAGTGTTTGAATAATAAACTTTTTGGCAGTTAGACTCAGTTTAAGCAACAAAGCTGAATAAAGTCCAAAAATGGTAGGAAGTAGGACAGGAGCCCCCAGAGTGTAGGCACTGGTGCTGGCAGAGGTGAAGCAGGCGGAGACTTGGAAGAGGATCTCTATCTGGCCAGGATGAGGTGGAGATGGGGAGGAGGCGGGCCGCCCTAATAAGAGTCCATCGACAGAAAAACGCTGAGATTTAAAGCACACTGGACAGAGAGGCTGATTGGCTCTCAGAAGGCGGGCGAGAAGATGATTTGGCCCTAGTGATGACGACATGATTTAGTCGGACAGCGTGGGAAAGCAGAAGCGAAGTAAAGAATAGACAAGCAACCCAAACAGACAGGATGAGTGAATATCTTCCTTACTGAGCTTACACATAAGCTTCATTTACATGCACAGGAGAAGAGATGGAAACATCTTTCATACTGCAATTAATTAAGTAATAAATGAGGCATTTTAAAAGATATCTGTCAGGTAATGATTGACGAGGTTCTGTTTATCCAGCCCGTACAGTACAGTGTCCCAGATGCTGATTCACCACTGTGAAATGCCTTTATCACATCTATATTAAAGCTGTAAAATATAAAGATGAGGCGCGGTGCCAAAAGCTTAAAAAGAGAATGAGTAAGATTTTCCACTGTAGCCATTACAATTACTGTGTGAAATTGGATAAATTTGTTCAAAGGTATCAGATACAAAGCCTTTATCCTCAAGTGCTTTTGATTAATCATAAAAGGGCTAAGGCCTCTAATATGTCTTTGTATTCAACTGATAATGAGTGTAAAATAATGTAATGGTGGGTTTTTTATAAATGATTAAGTCTGTAGAAATGGATTTTTTTGTAAAAACTATTATTTCTATTCATTTCAGAAGATAGCAATAAGGTAACCACATGCAAGACAAGGTGAACTATAGGTGACAGGACGAAGAGGAGTTACTGTCTGGTATTCATCTACAGAAACTGAGACAAGCTGCCTGACAGTGCTGACATTCGATCCACGGAGTGCCTGATAGGGCAAAAACCACCGAGCAGAGTGTTCCGAACCTCGACTGTATCGAGCAGGGAGCAGAGATGGGGGATTAGGAAAGAGGAGACAAGGAGGTAAAAGTGATTGTGTATTTGCTCAGACAAAGTTGGGCCAAAGCCTGAGAAATCTTAAGGCTGCACAGGGATTAGTATATCAATGTGTCTGATAGAGGAAAATGGCACGCCGGTGAATAGAGCTGTGATTGTAGCAGTATAGTTTGTGTCTGGAGAAGTTCTTCATTACACAAACTGCCTGTCGTTATGTAACATTTGGATCGATACTGCAACACGGCCACTTTCTTAGGGAATAACTGTGTTTTCCGAATCAAGCACTGAGGCTTAAGTCTCAGGAATTTGCACTCTCATAAATAATGCACCGTCTCGACTCTTGGACTGTCAGATTGGGTCCACACTAAGCTTAAATCTGTTTTTTAGGATATTTAAAAAGCTGTGGCTGTGGCTGTAGGTCAAGGATAAAAGCAATGATTTCTTTGTTGCATCAGGGGAAGGGAGAAGCACAGTTATATGTGAGCTCCCCTCTTTGGCATCATACTCACATGTGCTACTTTTTAGTCGCATCGATATAAATTGTGCTTTACTTGTCACAATGTAACGAGTCGATTATGTACACTCTGAAAATAATCGAATACTGAAAACGAAAGATGTTGCACATCAAGTGATACCGCATGTTTTTGCATGTATAATAGGAACACTATTATAATGTATATTTCATTCTCACATTCAGAATATTCTTATTGCCTAATTAGTCAAATCATTTTTTCACTTTTTATTTTATTGTAGTGTCACATATCCATATAGCACCTAAAATAATTGATTTATAATAAAGCCATCAGCTTCGTTATGAAATTACCTCATTAAATCTTTGCACAACAAAAGGAATTATCTCCCACTGTGACTTTATGATTCAGCACTGACACTGAAGTTTAATCGGACGATACATGAGCTGTATCCAGCGACATCAGACAGACTGCATTCTGATTTACTGAGAAATTTCAGTGTTTCTCACTGTATATAGTCTGATCCATGATGTAATTTTGTGAAACATCTATTCACTAAAACAGAATTTTCTGTTTCAAGGAGAATTTATGACTATTGATCATAAAGCTGTTGTGTGGCACAGCTCAGATCCAGATCCAGACAGGAGTGACACTCTGAAGAGTTAGCCCCATGTTTGATCTTCAAGATTTTCTAAATGCCTGAGTATGGTGGTAACTACTTCAGAAATCTGTTACACGTTTATCTTTAACACACGCTGCATCGTATGGATGATCGGTTGTTGGATGTGGCCTTTGAGCTGACAGAGACTGGGTAGCCCGTCGTAATCTCAAATTAGAGACGTTGAGTCCAATACGATATGAAATGAGCGATCGGCAGGATGATCTTGTGTTATTGGTGGATTTAGACACAAGAATTATGATGATACAACATGGAGAAAAATCTCAAAAATGTGACAGCTTCTTTTTCCTCGTATTGATATGCAGCATGTGAATGTTCCACATTTGCATTACTGGCAGCGTAATGGAATATGCTTTGCATCATTCACATGCTGCTTTATAGGCTCATAACACCAGCGTTAAACTTTGGCTCCTGGTTAACAAAAACATCTACATTCCCTCAGCTCCCATCTATCTGTAAACTACGGCTTGGAAAATAATTAAGTGACCATTAAAATATAAAATTCAGTGTGCTTTCTACCTGCACTTAAAGATAGCTGCAAGTCCAACTTTTCATTGTTTTTAGCTTATCATATTAATACCACTGCATTGTGACAGTATGGACAACAGGTTTGTAAATAATAATATAATATATAATAACACTACAGCTGATCAGCATTAGTTAGAATACCAATAAAAGCAGACTTGTTTCAGCATTTTAACCAGCTAGGTTGTGGGTTGAAGGTAGTTTAGTGATTAACATTGCTGACTAACAGCAGCAAGTTTTGGGGGGGTTGAACTTCCAGGTCAGCTGTGCTGCGTGTTCTGGGTGTAGTTTGCATGCACAGTGTTCCTCGTCCCAGCTTGAGGTTCCTTGATGTGCTCCTGTTTTCTCCCATAGTCTAAACATGTGAGATTGATCGGTGATTATTAACTGGCAGCACAGTGCCAGCTGCAGTGGGGTCCAGCCACTTTGTGACTCTAGTTGGAAAAGCAGTTAAGAAGATGGGTGGATGGGTAGTTAATAATATATGTTCTTATTGGATATGTGATTTAAATTCTTAACAGGCATAACAACCACTTGCCTGTTACTGTTACAGGCTATAGTGTCAAACCTTTAAAGATTGTGTTTTTACACTGAAAGTTTGATTTTATGCACACAAAACAACACAATGCCAAATGTAGCTCTAACAGATTTACTATTACTGAATACATGCTTAAGTACTTCTGTTATTGCTCCATCCGTCTGCTACAAGAAATTATTGCAGCATAGTGTTTGATGTTAGAATAGATTGATTTTCTCTGTAATTTAACGTTCAACAAATTTCCTGCAGTTATAACGCAAAACAAGCAACATTTCATTCAAACAGGTCAATATTTTTACAGGTTGGCAGACAAGCAAAACAAACATACGCTGTTTGCATCCTGAAGTTAGCAGTTATCATCATGAGCTAGTATTGGTGTTATAGCCAAATCACGTAGCGAGCACAGAGGGTGATCCTCTATAATCCACGTAGTCGATACAGAGGATCAGGACTCCTGTTTGGCCTTTTGATGGCACCTGATTGATTAGCTTGGTCTTGCCATTTGCCAAAATGGATGATGAGCAAAAAGAGCTGCAGTCAGGGGTTTCACTCGCCTTTGAGAAGCTGACCTTCAAGGCTGCGAGACTGCCAACGGTCAGACAGCTTCGACTCCAGAGGACTGCTACAGCATTCCAGACGAGCCAACGCACACAGCCTTCCTCTGATAGAAATTAAATTGTGTTCGCTTCTTGTCAATAAAGTACAGAAGTGTAATAATGCAGAAATTGAATGTGTGTTTTTAAGAGTACGTACTCTCCAATACGCCCCAAAATGTACCAATATTAATAGATTAACTTAAAATTTCCCATTATGGGAACAAAAAACAAGCATGCACAAAACAATGATGCACAACCAGAAAACCTCTAGGCTGATGCAACCATGAGGCCACCAACTGTGTATACCATATACCTCTGCTGATATTTTAGTCAAATATTTTATTTTATTCATGTGTTTCACGGTTAGACATTAGGGCAAACGTAAAGAATAAGTGGGGACAGCTGACAGCAGGTCTGGCTCTAAGAGACGGACTTCTCTTGCAGGTTTAAGGTGCGTAAAGGTCGGGAATATCTCCCAGAATGCTTCAGCTTTCTTGTGCTAATAGTTTTGAATAGTTTTAAAGGTTTTTAACCATTATTGAAATCCACTGAAATCCTTAACGGGTTTAACGGTGAATTCCTATTCAAGACTCCGGCAACTAGTTCCCAGATTTGGCCACATTTTTATCTTTATTGTTAGCAGGTGAGCTAGCTCATAACAAATTCCACCACCATTAAACACAGAGGCAGTATCTGAATCATTAATTACAACTCAGTGCTTCCTGTAACAATTGCAGAATCAGCTCCAAAATGAAAGGTTCAACTAATGGCAGGGTGCACGTTCTGTCTGTGCTCAGCTACAGATACCTGGTGTGGGACACTGTGTGATTTTATGGGTTACGTCCAACCTTTAGCTTATCATATTAATAATACATTGTGACTTCCAGTGTTTGTCCTACCAGCACAAGCTGGCAAGCCTCGTAATGTTTAACAGCAGCATGGTAATTTCAGTGAATTATCTCTGTGACTGCAAAACAATAATTAAACTGGCAGTGATGCCTGCAGGCAGGCAGAGCTGGCGGTAGCCTTTGCTCTAATGCCTTTTGACTTCCTATTGACAGCTACACCTGTTGGGTTTCATTTCTAACTGTCATACAGTAACACCACTTAGTGAATGTCAAAGCCCACGTTTAGCGTACAAGTGTGCTATCGATCGCTGTGATAGAACAGCACACAAAATGTGTTTTGCTTCACAACTTCACGTCAGACCAAGCCGTACCCCTTTTTATTTTACAGCTTCTGTGATATATTTGGATAAAGAGCCGTGATTGGTCCTCTGCTGAGAATGACAGAGCAGAGGTGTTTGACTGCAGCAGCTGCCCTTTTTCTGTTCCATGATGCTTTTGTGTGCATGTGATCAAACAGAAGAGGTACAGTTTTTGGAGCGCGCCGTGGTGGATGTTTCTGCCACACTCATCCTTCAGGATTAGTGTTTAAACCATGACCCAGTGGCTCAAAGATGATGACAACACTGTTCCAATCTCCTCCTCTGAAGGCTTGGCAGTCGTCGCTCTGCACACAGAAAATGGTGTCCATCCTCAGTGACTCCGCTCCTTATCCCAGCCATCTCAAATTAAAGTTGGATTTTTTTTTTTTTTATTTATGCCCAGATTCAGCAAAATCTTTATCTAGAAAATAAATAAATAAATCAGCTTCTTATTCAGATGTAGAACATTGTAATTAAATGTGACAAAGAGTGTAATGAAGATTCAAATTTGCTTTACACAGACAACAAACTCCAGCTTTGACTCTGGCTCTTGGTTTGGTTCTTGATTGGATATATGTGCCACAATAAGCATAACAAGCCTACGGGGAGAAGCTCAGCTGTCAGCGGCAGCTAAGTGGGTTCCAACTCACTCAAGATTCTTTACTATAGCTGTTATTTATAGCTGTTTTAAAAAAATAAATACTTCCAAAAAGTACATATGAATAACATGTCATGTTGCACGTTATGAAATGCATGTATTTATTGTGTTGTGTACATGAGTGCTGCAGTGTATATATACACACAGCAAGCTCAACTGACCAGCCTTTCTGCCCCGAGGCGTGATTAGTTAGGCATGATTACACTTTTCTTACAGTGACTTCTCTTCCCGACCCGCCTGAAGTATTTTTCATGCCTAAACCCAGTGTAGCATGCATTACACAGTTGGACCTCTCTATGTAAAAATATTGCCTTGAACATTATCCAGGCAGCAACTAATATGTATTTTCTCACACTGTAATATTGAAAACAGATTGTTAGCACTCTTTGTGTGACAGGGTTGTGCAGTAGATGGCCAGTGATTATTTAAATCTGCACACTTTGAAACTAATTAGAAGTGGCTCAGAGTGTCCGTTGGTTACACAATGTCAACGCAAATCATCAGCTGGATCCTAAACAAGCTTGATATCTTCTGCTGACTAAAATATTCACAAACATTTCTTTCCTTAAAAATAGCATGAACAGGTTACATTGCACATGTCATATTTTTTACTTGTTTTTTCTTATTTTTCCTCTTTTATGAAACTCTGTACATTTAAATGGATTCTGCTTTTTCTTTTTTTTTTTTTTTGGGTGAAGCAAAACATCCTGCAAGAGAAAATGACTGAGGATAATAAAGATAGCCATCTTCAGCATTTACAGGATTTGCCCAGTGGTTTAAAAATATATATTCTACAAACAACATGCAGAGAACAACGGCATAGTTATCTACCATCCCTGTGTACGTTTGTACCTCAAGGGTAAGTTTCTCTGGATTGCTTTCTGAGGGTGCTTGAGCATTTCTGTGCTTAACCTAAAAGCATAACATTATAGTTTTATTTGCCAAGAATTTCCTTAAAGTCAAGTTGTACTATAAATATGCACTCAAGCAGAGCACAGCTGAAGCAAATAGCCCTTTCAAACAAATATTACAAGCACACAAGACTTGCTTCTGTAATATGACTAATCTGGCCTTGGCTGGCAACCTTAAACCCAAACCGTCCTTAATTGGAATGCTGCATAATCTGATACAAACTTCCATCTTGCATATCAGTGATAGCAGTCATTATGAATGGCAAATTAGCAAAGACTGTACACTGTGTGGTAGGATGCTGTATATGGGGGAGACAGATCTTTGAAATGGCAATACAAATAACTTGTGCAGGCATAATGAAATGTCAGCATTATGCCTTTAGTGTATGTTATTGTGTTTTAGGTTTACTCGTTTAAATGGAACGGTTGCAGCTGTAACAGTAGTAATTTCCCTTTGGGATCAATAAAGTATTCTGACTGACTGACTGACTGACTGACTGACTGACTGACTTACTCTCACCTGGTTAGCAGAGTAACCTCAACAGCCAGACGTTTCCATCAAGTAGAACGTTGCTCTACTAGCAGTATCTAGTCCAGCCTAGTCAAAAGCTATTTTGAAAGTTTCCTTCTTGTGGAGGGTTTACTCATCACGCCTCTTTTCTTCAGGACACCAGCAGCTGAGGAAGCGAGTTAAGGTTGGGAGAGTTTCAGGAGAGCGGAGCTTCGAGGAGCCTCAGAGAGAAGTGTTGCTTTCCAGCATAAGACACACCCCCCCCCTTAAGACTCTCCTCTGCTCTACACTTGTGTCCAGACCTTCCTTCAGGGGCTTAATAATAATAATAATAATAATAATAATAATAATAATAATAATAATAATAATAATAATAATAATGATAATAATAATATTATCTTAACCAAGTATCCAATTCACTGGAGGAGCTGATCCCAGCAGAGTAAGAGGCAGGCTGCACCCTCGATAAGTCTCGGCAGTATTAGTCCTCAAGTCTCAAATTTATTGACAGCTGCTTTTATTTTTTTGGACATTTTCTTTCCATCATAAAATCTTAATTTGAGGACCCCAGTCTTTACTGTGCTCTTGCTGTCCTTTCTATAACCTTAGCTGGATGATCTGTTCAGCCCAGCTGGTAATGGTTCAGAGGTACACACAGCTGTGCAGGAGTCGGCCTGGAAGGCACTCGTCCAGGGACCTGAATATGATTAGTCAATCACCCGGTGCTTCCTGCTTCAAGGCTGTTGTCCAGGGTCCCTGCAATGGGGTGCCAAGGCCACAGAGCTTCCTGCCTTCCTCCCGTGGTAGTGATGGGGAATAAGTAAGCTATTGTGCTTATTTTAAACAAGAAGAGAACACTTCAAAGGACCACTGATACCCTCAGCCCCATTTCCACCACTTGTTTACTGTCTTGACAAGTAAAAAGAGTTTAGTCCCTGGGAGCAGTGCTCTGTGTGTGTAATTACTTTTATCTGTTGAAAATTATTTCCTCCCATTTTTCCACTCAGTAATATACATGCTGTTTTCAGACTGAATTCTAACCACCTTCATTTTCTGTGAGGTTTAGTTTCATGAATTGGAAATGACCTTTTTAGGTCTGAAGTGGACCGATATTCCTAGTGCTCCATTAATTCAAGCAAATGCTCAGCATAGTGTGTTTGCAAATTTAAGGTGACCTGTTTTAAAATGTATGCAGCCAGTGTTTATTTTTTAATTTCTAGGTGATTCTATTCAGAATTCAGGGCTTAATTCATTATATTTTGTTATCTGCAAAGCCCTTTTGCCAGCAGTGTCACCACTCATTACACATTCAAACAGTTTTCCTTTTTTAATGACCCACATCAAATGGGCAAATATTAAAGTTTAAAAGTGAAAAACCAACATCATTTAAAAGAGAGAGAGAGAGAGAGCACGAAAGAAGCGATTCTAATGAACAAAAAGACTTATTGCTCACAATGGAAACAAAGTACTGTCACCTCAGGAAGATTTCAAAAAACTTTAATTGAATGTTATCAAAAGTGCTGTCAATACTGCTCACTGTACAGTCTGTAAAGTGGAAAAATTGCTGTCAGTGTCCAAGAAGCCAGAAAAAGAACATTCCTCTCATCTTATCCAATCTGAGGAGGAAACTCTCACAGGATGGGAGAGGAACGTGAGGGAGCGGGGGGGACTGGAGGGAGGAGGCACTCTCTTTTAATGAGTATCTGGTGGGTGTTCTCCTGAAGTCGTGACTTGTTTGTTCTTCTATTATTTTTTTGAATCCTCTATCCCTCCATCCCTCTGCGAGTGACGACCCCAGCTCAGAGAAATAGATGTCGCTGGAGAGTAACGCTTGTCACGGTTTCCTGTCAGAGACGGCTAATTGGATCCGGTCAGACTGACCCTAGATTCTTTCCTTATCTCAGCAGTGACCTATGCTTCTGAGTGGCCTCTTTGACATGTATTTAAATCTCGGCTCCCGTGTGACTATAAAAATGACTTGTTAAAGTTCAGGATAGCAGATTCAAATCAGCCTCTGTGACACTGGACATCAGTGCTGTTACATGGCCACAAAAAAAAAAAAAAAAAAGGAAGGAAGTGAGAAATCTAGGGTATTCAAGGATTACCCCGTATTAATATATTCATAATGAAAATATAATGAAAATGAGGTGCGTCCCCTTAACTAACTGCCACAGGAACAGTGCAGTTAATGTTTTCAGTCTTGTTCTTGATACACAGGCAGCTCATTTTCTTTTTGGAGTCCCTCCATTGTCCTTTAGTCTTAACTCCTTTGAACTCCAAGATAATTTCTCCTGACCCATTTCCTTTCCCACTTATCCATTGTGAAATGCTGAATTCAGGTATCTAAGAGAACAAAAAAAAAAAAAGGAAGAGAACGTCATGCAAGCACATAGCATCATCTCACCTAATTAGCAGGCAGAAGATAAAAGGCTGTCATTCATAATTGAAGCTGGCGGAGGAACCCTGTCATCCCTGAATTTGCAAGTGAGAATGTTGAAGCTGCGTGATTCCTGCCCTGCTTTCATCTGCAACAGCACACTGAAGAAAATCTAAAGGGCGAGATGTGTCAGTTTTTCAGTGCACGAGCGAAGGGAAATTAATCCATTGTGCTTCATTTAAAATACATTGTGATAATATTTCAAACATCCACCATTTCTCTTTCTCCTCTTAAACGCGGTTGCGTTTTTGTTTTGTTTTTTGCCTCATTGTTTTGTTGCCGAGGGGCAGTAAACATGAAGAGTCTCCGATGATTTGGTTTTGGTGCAGAGCAGGTGAACCCGCTCTGTGGAGTTATGCAGTGTGTCAACACTTTGCAGAAAGAAGATCAATATACTGCTCAAGCAGGGCTGCTTTCACGCTTTCCACAACTCTACAGTGTTGTAGCAGTTTTTCAACATTTTCACTCTGAGTCACGACAAGACTTCTGAGATCCTCTCTCTGCAGCAAAATTAGCTTACTGCAGTGGTCCAAAACAGGGAATAATAATGAGTTAAGTGACAAAATGTGGTGCACTCTCTCCTACTCACTTGCACCTGGTTCTGACCCGGCCGTTTAATGACAGTTTCAAACTGAATTTATTGTCTGGGAAATTTCCAGCTCCTTACTCCCCACTAGTGAGGGCACATGGCTTCAACCGGTCATCTATAGTATAATAGTATAATATTGTATAGTATAATATAATATCAGCACCATGAAACTATTGTGGGCCTTCACCATGTTGACGGCTAGGTTTTCATAATGTTGGCAATTCAATTCATTTTTAGTCTTTCCTATGACTGGAAACATGTTCTCTATAGATATAAATCTATTCTTGCATTACACTGTTTTGACTTTTCATATCTTTTTTAAAACTTATAGAGACACAGTGCAAGAAAAATACTTTTAATGCTGAAACCATTCATTTTATCTCATGTTGTTTCTCAGGTCTGTAAAGTACTGTATTCTGTCCTGGTCTGTTTGCCCACTGTTTTATGTTTGTTTACAGTTTAGATTCTCAGTTTGTTATAGTTTCTGAATTCTGCGTTTAGTTATAGTTATTGCATCTGTTCCTGTTTTTGTTCTTCTCGTCTTCCTGCGTCTCTGTGTTCCAGTGTCAGTTTGTCTCTGTGTCTTTGTCTCTTGTCCCTTGTGTACTCTAGTCCTTGTGTTGAGTCAAGTCTGCATTTGTGTCTTCTTTGGGAACTTCCTGTTTTATTTTGACAGTCCTGTGTTCCCTGTGCTTTGCGTTCAATTTTGCTTCCTTTGTGTCGTTAGTCTCATTTGGTTCACCTGTTGTTCCCTGCTGTTTCCACTCTCACCAATTACCTTGTGCGTATTTTGTCCCTTAATTT
Source organism: Archocentrus centrarchus (assembly GCF_007364275.1). Lineage (NCBI taxonomy): Eukaryota > Metazoa > Chordata > Actinopteri > Cichliformes > Cichlidae > Archocentrus > Archocentrus centrarchus. The sequence continues at coordinate 1,867,212 of NC_044354.1, read as the reverse complement.
TTCTCTGTTGCACACAACAACAAGAATGCCAGATTAGACTTTGTCAGAAAACATCTAAATGAGCGTGCACAGTTCTTTGGATAAAAGTGTGGAATGACAGAAATAGTTCATGAACCAAAGTCTCTGGAGCTTGAAAAAGGCGACTGGACTTCTTTTTGTTTCTTGAAGACGTTTCACCTCTCATCCGAAAGGCTTCTTCAGTTCTCAACCAAATGGTGGAGAGACCCAGGTATTTAAACCCCTGTGGGCGTAGTCCCCTGGAGGTGGTTATGACCCTCTATTGATCATGTGCTTGAACACATGTGCCCAGGTGTGAAGGGGGCGTGGGTCATATTTAATCAGTGGTTTCAGTTGAAACCAACTTAGGACTCCGCTCCATTGTTTCCTGTGGCCTATTGAGGTCACTGGAACAAAGGTGTGAATGGGGGTTGAGACGTCTGGGAAGGGAGCTCAGGACAGCACTGTAAGCGGGGGAAAGTTGGTGACGTAATCCACCTCCTCTGTTCAATGATGGTTGTTCACAGTGGACATAGATGGCTTCTTTCACTCCTCTTTCAAACCATCTGTTTTCCCTGTCCAAAATGTGGACATTGGCATCCTCAAAAGAGTGCCCTTTTTCCTTCAGATGCAGATGTACTGCTGAATCTTGTCCTGTCGAGGTGGCTCTTCTATGTTGTGCCATTCGTTTGTGAAGAGGCTGTTTGGTTTCACCAATGTAGAGGTCCGAGCACTCTTCACTGCACTGAACAGCATACACTACATCGCTGATCTTGTGTTTGGCGGGTTTGTCCTTGGGATGAACCAGTTTTTGTCTTAGGGTGTGACTTGGTTTGAAGTATACTGAGATGTCATGCTTGGAGAAAATTCTTCTGAGTTTCTCTGACAAGCCTGACACATATGGGATGACAATGTTGTTCCTCTTGTCCTTCCCATTCTCTGTAGTTTGTGTTTGGCCTTCATTCCTGTGCATCTTAGCTGATTTGATGAAGGCCCAGTTGGGGTAACCGCATGTTTTGAGGGCTTTCTTAATGTGTGTGTGTTCCTTATGCTTCCCTTCTGCCTTAGAGGGAACACTTTCCGCACGGTGTTGTAGGGTCCTGATCACCCCAAGTTTGTGTTCCAGAGGGTGGTGGGAGTCAAAGAGGAGATACTGGTCTGTGTGTGTGGGCTTCCGGTAAACTTCAATGTTGAGGCTTCCATCTTCCTCGATGAGCACCGCACAGTCCAGGAATGGTAACTTGTTATCTCTGGTGTCCTCCCTGGTAAAACGTATGTATTTATCCACTGAGTTAATGTGACGAGTGAAGGCTTCTACTTCTTGGGTTTTGATTTTGACCCAGGTGTCATCTACATATCTGTACCAGTGGCTAGGTGCCATCCCTTTGAAAGAACCAAGAGCTTTACTTTCCACTTCCTCCATGTAAAGGTTGGCTACAATGGGAGACACTGGGGAGCCCATGGCACATCCATGCTTCTGTCTGTAGAATCCATCATTGTATTTAAAATATGTTGTGGTAAGGCAGAGATCTAAAAGTGCACAAATCTGATCTGGGGTGAAGCTGGTTCTGTTCAGTAAGGAATCGTCTTCCTGTAGTCGTCTTCTGACGGTCTCCACTGCCTCAGTTGTAGGTATGCAAGTGAAAAGTGAAACCACATCAAAGGACACCATGGTTTCATCTGGATCCAGTACAAGATTGTGGACCTTGTTAGTAAAATCTGTAGAGTTTTCAATGTGGTGGGGTGTGATGCCAACAAGCGGTGATAAGATGGTGGCGAGGTGTTTGGAAATGTTGTAGGTGACCGAGTTTATACTGCTGATAATGGGTCGAAGTGGGACTCCTTCTTTGTGGATCTTTGGGAGTCCATAAATGCATGGAGTGGAAGAATTTTCTCCAAGCATGACATCTCAGTATACTTCAAACCAAGTCACACCCTAAGACAAAAACTGGTTCATCCCAAGGACAAACCCGCCAAACACAAGATCAGCGATGTAGTGTATGCTGTTCAGTGCAGTGAAGAGTGCTCGGACCTCTACATTGGTGAAACCAAACAGCCTCTTCACAAACGAATGGCACAACATAGAAGAGCCACCTCGACAGGACAAGATTCAGCAGTACATCTGCATCTGAAGGAAAAAGGGCACTCTTTTGAGGATGCCAATGTCCACATTTTGGACAGGGAAAACAGATGGTTTGAAAGAGGAGTGAAAGAAGCCATCTATGTCCACTGTGAACAACCATCATTGAACAGAGGAGGTGGATTACGTCACCAACTTTCCCCCGCTTACAGTGCTGTCCTGAGCTCCCTTCCCAGACGTCTCAACCCCCATTCACACCTTTGTTCCAGTGACCTCAATAGGCCACAGGAAACAATGGAGCGGAGTCCTAAATTGGTTTCAACTGAAACCACTGATTAAATATGACCCACGCCCCCTTCACACCTGGGCACATGTGTTCAAGCACATGATCAATAGAGGGTCATAACCACCTCCAGGGGACTACGCCCACAGGGGTTTAAATACCTGGGTCTCTCCACCATTTGGTTGAGAACTGAAGAAGCCTTTCGGATGAGAGGTGAAACGTCTTCAAGAAACAAAAAGAAGTCCAGTCGCCTTTTTCAAGCTCCAGAGACTACTATGACCTGGATAACTGAGAATCTACACAGACATATTCATGAACCAAAGCATACTAAATAATTTGTCAAACATGTTGAGACAATGTTATGGCGCGTGCATGTATGGCTGCCAGTGGAAACAGGCCACTAGTGTTTACTGATGATGTCACTGCTGATAGCAGAACAGAAATCAGAAATTTGCTGGAGTACGCTCTCCAATTCAGCCAAATGCTCCAAAACCAGTGCACGTGGTTAATGACCCCAAACATACTGCAGAAACAACCCACGAGTTTCTCAAGGCAAAAAAAAAGTATTGTTTCTGTGGCCAAGTTAGTCACCTGATCTCAACCCCAAAATGCATGTTTTTCAATTTTATTATACAAAACTGAATGCATAAATCCACTGTCGAGGTACGGCAGTGTGGACTCCAATGCAGACTCAAAGACTGGCATAAACTCAAACAGAGAACTGGGCTCAGTCATGAGGTACAAATGCAGGGTGAGGCTTTACAGGGAGATTAATCCAGACAACTCAGAAACTCAGGGGAACACACTACCTGGATGGATAATCCGACAAAGAGCAAGGGGAAACAGACAATATATATATACACAAGGTAATTAGGGAGATGGGAAACACCAGGGAACACAGCTAACTGGGAAAACTAGACAGGGGATGCAAAACCAAATACCGTGTACACGAGACAGGAGACTATCAAAATAAAATGGGGAGAACAAGCGAACATCACTGACGGAGCCTTGACAATATACACCTGGGAGGCAGGGCAGCCTGAAAGAAGCAATACAATAAACTCAACAGTAAGTGAAACTAACAAGAACTGAAGACTCAACAAACAATGAAATAAACAAAAGATCAGACCAAATAACAAGGTTATAAAATAAACCATAAGAACCAATACAAGAGAGTCCAAAACACACTGGGCCACTGACCGAGGACCATGACATCCATGGGTTACAGACTTCAGGCAGTCACTGACTGCAGAGGATTTTCATCCAAGTATTAAACACAATAAAATGATGTCCGTTTGTCCAATTATTTTTGAGCCTCTGAAAATGTAAAAAAAAATGGCTGTAATTACTGAACAGCTAATGCACATTAAAAACAAAAACTTAATTGTCCCCTGATGGTGGCAAACATAAACACATATAATTATACTGTTACTTGGAAGCATATATAAGCATATAGATTTTAACACATTACTGTCTTTGAACTCCTCAGTCTCAAATTGATTTTGGAGCGTTCTCTATAAAGGTCTGACGGATGTAGATAAGGTTCTAACACAGAGACGTCTGGCAAGGGACCCAGTGCTTGCACACTGGCAGAGGAGCAGGCTAGTGTGACAGAAATTGAAGCTGAGTGGATGGACTGAGTGGGTCCTCTCCTGAGCTACCTTCATATGAGGATGTTAGCCAGAACAGTAAACATCCACTGTTTGTCACACAGGAGTGTCATACAATGTATATACATGTGTGTGTGTGTGTGTGTGTGTGTGTGTGTGTATATATATATATATATATATATATATATATATATATATGTATGTGTGTGTGTGTGTTCACTGTTTAGTCTAACTGTGGAACATATACAGTTGTGGTCAGAAGTTTACATAAAATCATCAGTGCATGAATGTTGTGCTAATTTGGAGCTTTAGCTGATTTCTTTGATTCCAGGGTGGAAAAATGTTACATCTTTAATGACTTAAAAAAAAACAAGAATTGGGTGCAGTTTGAATTATTTTTATTAATTCAAAACTGTTTCCTCCAACATCTGGAACAAACAGAAGAAAGTAGTGTCATTGTTGCAAACCATTCTCCACCATGGATTTAGTGCCCTGGTGAGAATTTATGGAGCAAGGACAATGTTAAGATTGACTCAAATATGCAGCAGTAGATAATGCTTTATGATGTAAGGAACCACTGCTAACATATTTAACATACTGAAAGATAAAAGGCATACCTGATTAAAACTATGATCGCTCCCTCGAAGAGAACGCCCTCCTGCCTCTGGTGTCAGTGCAGGACGACCAGGGAGCTGTCCAAAGGTAACAGGAGCACTAGCAGTGGTGATTACACACGGAGATTACCTTAAAGGAGATTACAAATTTTAATCAGGTATGGGTTTTTGAATAGCCATCCAAAGTTTGGGATACTGCAGACGCTGTACTCTCATAAGTAACGAGCTTTGGTGGATGTTACACAGAGGTGCACAGAAAGTTTTCAGAAATGTCCTTCAGTGCACTGCCACCACTGCTCACTGTGACGTTCTCACACCAAACCAATTCCACTTCCAAACCAATTCCACTTCTCTCTCCAGACTTTCTTGCTTCTTACTTGCTGTTACCAATCCCAGCCAATACACTCTTGCATCTAAGTGGCTATCCTGAGTCTGTTTGCTCTGATTGCCCTTGAATGGTCCCTGTGGCCAGTTGTGGTGTAATGGCCACCTTCCTGTGGGACAAACAGCCTCTCAGGAAAGGAGGAAGGACAATTACTAATCGATGTGTATAGCTCCCCAGTGGCACCAAAAGGAGTGCTGCTGAGGCTGCGTCACATTTCACCCCACGGCTTTCTGCAGGAATCGGTCTTCCATGAGGTTGAGTGGATGGTCTTTTAATGGGCTGCCTGTGAGTGACCACAAAATACTACACAGAGTGGAGCAATGAACCATGCAAATAGGGATAATGGGGGGAGATTTTTTCTAAGAAGTATATAAGTTGTGTGTGTGTGAGTGTATGTTATTTATTTATATATATATATATATATATATATATATATATAGACAAACTGCACTACCTGAATGGGTTGGAGGTGCGACCTCAAGCTACCAGCTGAACAAAACAGAGTTAGAGAGAAGTCATTCCGGACTGATGAGGAGAAAGCAATAATCTGTAGCACAACCAGTCCTTTTTAAGAGATTTTGTTGTTGTTGCCTCTCCAGTGAACCTGTTGTCACTTTCATTTGCACCAGATTCACGGTGGATTATCCACCCAACAACTCAGCTTTATGGTATTTCTGCCACAAAAAAGTTTGTAAGGAGTTACATTTTTCATATTGCTTTTTCAAAACTGTGAAATCAATCACTGACATTAAACATCTTAATTTTTTAAATAGCTTGCATTATATCCTGTTTTTTTTTAAACATTATAGTTACTGATTTCTGACATAACCAAACAAACAAAAAACAGAAATACACCGACAGAAATTAAAAAAAAAAAATTAATAAAGTAATCCTCACATTCAGCCTTAAAAATAATAAATACATACTTTCATTAGTTGAAGAAGTATGGAAAACATAACACTGCAATTATTTTTTGTTTTGCTTTGTTTTTAAATATTTGTTTTTATTAAATTAAAAAATAAAATGTAATGCATTTAATTTTTGAATGTTTGTTCTTTCGGACACAAAGTATTAAATGCTTTTGGTTTAGTGAAATTTATTTGAAATTATCTTCTCACATGTCACATGGTATATTTTTAACACAACAATTTAACTTTGCTGTAGTTATATATGTTCTCATTAACTAGTCCCAGTCATGACTGCATGCATTTAGCTTATAATGTGAACTTAAGTGCTAAGAACGGGCATCATATCACACATTTATAAAACGTCTTTTGTCAGCATTGTTACAGGAAGTATTTGAGAGGACCTGGCAAGGCTTGATGTTGATTACTGTATGTTGATCTGTTCTTAAAAAAAAAAATCTCTCAGATGTAGATGTTCAAAAAAGTTGCTAGTCAGATCAATTTTATGCTTTGGTTTTTAAAAGATACATTAACAGATTTTAGATGATACCAATCTTAAATGCAATTCATTATTCGAAGCTGTTAACTAAATCAGGCTTAAACTGCAATGATTATAATCTAAAACCATATAATGTGAAACCTGTATTTTGGTGCCCTCCTTGCTCAAAAACCCACACTCCTATAGTTCATAAAGCAGTATCAAACTGTTTTCACCTTTACCTGCTGTGCATGACGAACACTTGACAATAGAAAATATCCTTTTTCAAGACAGCATGCAAGTGCGATCTGTCCACTCTCAGTTTCTGTCAACTCTTTCATTTTGGCTTTATTGCTCCCTCTTGTCAAAAACACAAGGAATGAACAAATGTATTATTGGGGTTATCTACCTCACTGGGTGAGTGAAGCATATCGTCTACAGCTGATTACATCACTCTCTCAGTGCACCTGTGTCTGACAGGAGGAGCTCCACCTCCTGCAATGAAAAGACAAAGCACTGCAACAATCTGATCTGATTCACTCGCATGAGGCAGACAGCCATCACAATCTAACGACAGCTGCCTTCAGTCAACCGTGTTGCAGCCTGGATCAACTAACATCAAATAAGACAACGCTTGCAGGGGATGGTCAGGATGTCTGCCAATCATGTTCTGTGTCTGTGTCCTGAAGTGTCATCAAGGCCAAAATGTTTGTTTTGGGGGCGTGTAGGCTTTTGAGTTGCATCTAACATGAACAGTGACCTGTAGCCATTTAAGGCTACCTTTACAACCAGCTGTGTTGGGCTCTATGAGACCAAAGCAGTGAGAAAATTGCGAGGCTTGTTTTTTGTTGAAAAGAGAAAAGCTGCATTTGTCATGGTCCTCCAGTGCTGGCTCACCCATTCTGTGTGGTGTGTGTGGTCGAGTTAACCACACCTTGTATTCCAGGGGTGGGACCTACCTCTGCTTCCACCTTACTCCACCTCATTCCTGCCTGATAACTTAGATAACTCTGAGTGGACTGCTGAGAGTGTTTTTTTTTTTCCCTGTGGAGGGAGTTACCTGTGGGCTTGTCTGTTCTGGTGGTCCAGATGGCTCTGGAAAATGATCGACGCCTGGTGTGTTTCAAATCTATGAATAGGTCCCCAGGAAACCCCGTACAGTCAAAGATACAGCTGCATCAGATGAACAGATGCTTACAGCAAAAGTATTTTGACATGCTGCTTGATTTCATGCATCAAAGGTTGTCCTCTTCAGAAACAGATTAACTGTGTGATATGGTTATTAGTAATTGTGCAGGAAGATTAAAAGGTGGAGCCTAACCACAACATTGACAACATTGACTTGTTTCAAACCAACTGTGAGGCCGAAGGTGATCAACACCCATAATGATTCTTTCATAGATTTTTGAACTTGCCTCTTCAGTGTCTATTAAGTAGAGCTGGGCAATGAATAGAAAATGAATCAAATATATCATATACCCAGTATGTACTGTGCCCTTTAAAACATAATGCTGAGTGTGTTGGCATGTGGCTCAAAGTCTGTTCAAAATAAAAATGCTGTGTCTGTTGTTTGGACACAATTTTGGTTTTAGTACCAACAACATCAAACAAAAAGAAGAAAACAGAGAACTGTGGGAGTTTCAGCGACCAAAGGTAATCCCACCAATCTGTTACAACACCTGGAGCACAATCATGTTACCAAAAGAAAAACTATCCCAGCATTAGTAGTTGAGCATATTTACAGTACAAAAGTAGTGAACTATGTAAAGGCGACAGTAAATATATTACTATATCATATATATATATATAGTAATTGATGTAAAATGTTCAGCTGATCACGATATTGATTCGAGGTCATATCGCTCAGCCCTGCTTCTCAGGATTCTCTGTTTGGTACACAAACAGAAAACACAATGCTTGTTTTTCACTCCAACATAATTATACAGGATTGTGTGTTTCATATGACAAACATTCTCTTACACTAATATTTGATCTACTGCATCCCACTACAACCAGGACTCCTGCCCCTTTGTTCACCTGATGGTACACAATTGTTCAAGATCATATTAAACTCCTCACTTGGGAGAACAAAGTGCTTTCAGTTTAAATACTGCTGGAGATATTTTGTGTGTTTTTCCCCCAGAAGTTATTCAGTGCATTAAATCCTGATATTCTGATTCAAATATTGCATTTATTTTGCACATTATGTAGATTAAGCAACACTATAATGAGAAAGAGATAAAAAAGATGGGATTCTGAGCCAAGTGAATTACAGGTAAAGTGTAAATCTGCTGCCAAACTGTGAGCAGATGTTATAGTGTTTGAATTTTGGGACATGTTGTTATGGTAACAGGCTACCACCTTCGGGAAAAGTCATGCAGACTTTTTTACTTTGGCCTCAAGACCAGAACAATGTGTTTTCCATTATGAAACAAACCCTCATAAAAACAGATTAATTGCTATAACCATCGAGGATTTTTACTTGAAATGAAACTTGATAAAAAGGTCTTTTATTGGAATATCTCATTCCCAGTTCATCTGATGTTCCACCACAGAAATTAAACTGAAATGTTCAAACTGTGAGACATATTTACCAAAATCAGATATTTGTGGATTTGGAAAGCTGCCTCTGAAGTGTCTAATAATGATACTTGTGAAACTTTTGGAGCTGTTCGGCACACAAACAGAATAAAATGCTTGTTTTCCACGCCAACGTAATTATACAGGATTGTATGTTTCCAGTGACATTTATCCCTACAACACGGGTCTGCTGTCTCTTTATTCAACTGACAGTATACAGGTAACTGGTCAACATGTCCTACCTGCTGCCACAGAGACAGTTACATTACCATGTCATTCCATTACGCACTTCCTTTATTCATTCTTATGCCTGTCGTGTTCATGCTGCAGATATCAATAAAGTTGCAGTCACAATATCTCAGAGTCTAGCTAGTGCTGCAGAATAAGAGCAGCATAAATGGAGGAATCTTTTTTTCTTTTTTTAAATAGTTGCAGGTAATTTTATGTTTCAAACTACTCAACAAATATCAGCACATAAATTGTTTATGTGCAGTTTGACACGATGAGTCTGCTAGCCGATAGAGTTGTTGTAATCCCAATGAAGAAAAATGCTGTGAAATGTTCAGAGATGGAAAAAAAATGTAAGCAAGAGAGGACAGACAAGGAAAATAAATCATTTACACAGAAAGTTATATTTGATAAACTGGAAATCTGAAGCTTCTATTTGATTTGCTAATTTATCTTAGACTGTTTTTATTCACAGTCTATCTGTACATTATGTGCTGCTAATGTAAGTTGACACTGAAAGAATTCTGAATTGAAATTCTCAGAATTTTGCAAACATTTAAGTGATCTTTAGCAGATATGAAAAGCCATACTTTACATGCTTTTTTTTTTTTTAAATATCGATCTGCTTTCAGCTGGTCCTTTTTGGAGGTGCCATTGTCGCTATCCCTCCTGTCGCACCAACCATCTGCATGTCCTCCTTCACTGCACCCATGAATCTCCTCTGTGGTATTCCACTTGACCTCCTGTCTGGCAGCTCCTTATTCAGCATCCCTTTGTCCAATATATGAGCCACGATCCCTCCTCAGTACATGTTCAGATCATCTCAGCCTCGCCTTTCTAAATTTGCCTCAAAACCATTCTGTCATAAAGTGCAGTGAAAAGAGGCAAGCTTTGGACCCAGAATGCAGGACGTGACGATAATGCAGCTTCAATGCTGAAGTCTTTCCAAACACAGGACTAGAAACTGGATCTAAATGAGGGATCATTACAAATGGAGACTTGACAATATACAGGGAACACTGGGGCAGGGTAAACTGAAAGGAATATATGTCTGTGTAGATTCTCAGTCATCCAGGTCATAGTAGTCTCTGGAGCTTGAAAAAGGCGACTGGACTTCTTTTTGTTTCTTGAAGACGTTTCACCTCTCATCCGAAAGGCTTCTTCAGTTCTCAACCAAATGGTGGAGAGACCCAGGTATTTAAACCCCTGTGGGCGTAGTCCCCTGGAGGTGGTTATGACCCTCTATTGATCATGTGCGTGAACACATGTGCCCAGGTGTGAAGGGGGCGTGGGTCATATTTAATCAGTGGTTTCAGTTGAAACCAATTTAGGACTCCGCTCCATTGTTTCCTGTGGCCTATTGAGGTCACTGGAACAAAGGTGTGAATGGGGGTTGAGACGTCTGGGAAGGGAGCTCAGGACAGCACTGTAAGCGGGGGAAAGTTGGTGACGTAATCCACCTCCTCTGTTCAATGATGGTTGTTCACAGTGGACATAGATGGCTTCTTTCACTCCTCTTTCAAACCATCTGTTTTCCCTGTCCAAAATGTGAACATTGGCATCCTCAAAAGAGTGCCCTTTTTCCTTCAGATGCAGATGACCTCAATAGGCCACAGGAAACAATGGAGCGGAGTCCTAAATTGGTTTCAACTGAAACCACTGATTAAATATGACCCACGCCCCCTTCACACCTGGGCACATGTGTTCACGCACATGATCAATAGAGGGTCATAACCACCTCCAGGGGACTACGCCCACAGGGGTTTAAATACCTGGGTCTCTCCACCATTTGGTTGAGAACTGAAGAAGCCTTTCGGATGAGAGGTGAAACGTCTTCAAGAAACAAAAAGAAGTCCAGTCGCCTTTTTCAAGCTCCAGAGACTGAAAGGAATATAATTAACACAATAGTAACTGGATTAATGACCCAGCACCTAGATGCATTCAACCTGCACTGCCCTCTGACTTACTCCTTTGTGATCCTGTCCATCCTGGTCACTCCTAATGAAAATCGTAACATCTTCAGCTCTGTCTTCCTATCACTGCAGCACCGTCTCCAAACCACACATCATAGTATGACTCACAACCATCTTATAAACCTTCTTTTACTCAGGCTGCTATCCTGCTGTCACAAATGACCCCTGACACTCGTCTCTACCCACTCCTCCCTGCTTGCACTCCCTTCTTCACCTCTCTTGTACACTGTCCATTCCTTTGGTTGGTTTATGCCAAGTATTTAAAGTCATCTACGCTCCCCAATGCTACTCCTTGCAGCTTCACTGTTACCCTTCTCCTTCTTATTCACACACGTATTCTTGCTTCTACTGACTCATACCACTGCCTTTCCAGGCTCTCTTCCACCTGCTACCTTCTCCCACTGCAGATCACAATGTCATTTCCAATGTCATTTGTCAACCTGACCACCACCACTGCAAACAAGAAGGGGTTCAGAGCCAATCCTTCATGTACAGTAATCCCACCTCTACCTTTCACCCATCTAGTACGCCCACCACACACCCTCACCGCTGTCTTGCTGTCCTCATACATGTCCTGCACCACCCACACATACTTCTTTGCCACTCTTGACTTCCTCATGCAGTACCACAATAACTCTCTCCAATTACTATCATGTGCTTACTGTAGATCTACAAAGACACAGTGCAACTCCTTCTGACCTTCTCTATACCTCTCCATAATGGTTCAAAATAACTTCTCTCTAAAAATTCCCAGATGCATTTCAGAGGCTTCTAGCGGGACCCAGGTAGGAGGAATCATTTTGAATTTAACATGATGATAACACCTGCCAAATTCTCCCTTTATACTAGACTAAGCCAGGGGTTAGAAAGCAGCCCTGAGTGTGATGTAATATATGCTCACATATTGTAAAATGCAGCTGGCCAAACGGACAAAACACAATAAACTGTAGAAACAGCGCAGCTGACCAAAGGCTGTCCACAAAGAAACCAAATGTACTGGAGCTCATGAAATACAATATTATGTGACTTATTTCTAAATGAGTCATTTCCCAGAACTTAGGGTTTCCCCACATGCCAGAAACCACTTTAACCCATGATTGTAGGTTAAGCATTCTTATTATGAGAGAAACAGAGACAGCAGTCTGAGCCAAGTGAATTCCATGAAAAGAGCAAATCTGCTGCCAAAGTGTGAGTAGATGTTATGGTGTTGCTCAGAAGTATTTACCTTGGCCTGCTGACCAATGCGACGTGCTTTCTTTTATGGAGCACAACTTCAGAAGAGTAAATTTAATTTTAGCACTGTTTTGGTCTCTTTAGCTGCTCAGCGCATAACTATGTTGATGTGACAATTTAAGTATAATCTTGAGTAGTGAATGAAAAGTGAGCATCATGAAGAAATAACTGCTGATTAATAAATTGAGAAATATAAAAATTCAGTTCAGACGATTTAAAAGTTTTGCTCATTTTGAAAAACAGTTCAAAGCTCTTCACACATCAAATTGCAAGCGCTGTTGTGGGAATACAAAGAACCACAACAAGGCTTATAAATCATTGCACTGGCAGTCTACTGGACACAAATGTGACCAGCCCACTGCACCTGACAACTCCTGTCAGCCAGTCCAGCCACTTGGCAGCCAAGCAAGCCAAGTCAAGACTGCTCTCCCTGACCAACATAGATGCTAGCTGGGTGACAGCAGCAGCCTGAAACAGTGCTTCTGTGTGGCTCATATGTCAGTTCAGGAAGGAAGATCTCTTTCCTCACATTCAGTCTTATGATGAAATGAGATATCCATGCTGCTCCATCTTGTTACTTCCAGTTTCCCACACTGTCAAAACTACACTTAATCATTTTTAAATTATTTAAATACTGTCATTTAAACTAAAAATAAATGTAACATACAGTGCTAACAACTGCAACATATGCAGCACCTCACAATAAGAAGGTAATGGTTTGACCGGTTGATGCTCACATGACCATTGTTGCTGCTTTCTGCGAGTGACAGCGGTCAGCATGGGCACCCCATCTGGTCTGCAGCTATGCAGTCACATATGCAACCAACGGTGATGCACTGTGTGTGTTCTGACACCTTTCTATCAGAACAAACTTTAACTTTTTCTTCAATTTGAGCTACAGCAGCTCGTCTGTTGGATCGGACCACACGGGCCAGCCTTGGCTGGTTCACCGCTGTTCCTTCCTTGGACCACTTTTGATGTATACAGACCACTGCAGAGCGGGAACACCCCACAAGAATTCCAGTTTTGGAGATGCTCTCACCCAGTTGTCTGTCCACCACAATGTGACCCTTGGCAAACTTGCTCAGATCCTTATGTTTGTCCATTTTCACAGCATCAACTCTGAGGCCAAAATGCCCACTTGCTCCCAAATATATCCGACCCACTAACAGGCGAACAGATAATCAGTGTCTCTTCACCCATCAGTGATCATAATGTTATTCTTGTAAAACCTGATATTTTGTTTCCTTTCTCTCTGTAAGAATATCTAAATAACAGAGTGTATAATTTTCAGTTCGCTATCCTTTTAAAGTGCCTTCCCATTTAATAGTAATTTAATAATAACAATAATGCAGAACTGATGTTATCTCTGGTGGGTCACGCAGCTCAGCCAAGTTATAGGAGCCCGCTTTGTGATTTACCAAATGAAAACCATGTGAAAAGAAAAAATGGTAGCAAAAATGTAACTGTTATATGTAAACACTATATACAGTTCTCAAATAGTCGGCAGTAATTAACATTTATTATGCTTAATATTTATATGTTATCTGTTAGGTAGGTGCTGCATGGCCGTGTACTTGTTCACTGGATGATGCACTGGCTGTCAAGCTCCATCTGTACACTTTCTTCTAGTTTGGGGTTAAATTTTAAAAACTAATGTTGAGCAATGGAACACTTAATGAGGCATAAATACCACATTTTATGACTTTAGGATACTCGTGCCAGTGCTCTTTACGACTGAGTTGGGGGCCATACGGCTGTTCCTTCTTATTTTTTCTCTTTCCTTCAGTAAAAATAAATAGGCCTAATGGCAGTCCAATTCTACGTGCCACTTTCCAGCAGATGGTGGCTCCATGTGAGGCTTAACTAATCATAAACATGTAAATAATGCAAGGCATTCTGGCTGGGAGGGCTTGAAGCAGACAGTGAGAGAGAGATAGGAGACGGGATCTGCTGGCCCCTACAAGCTAAAACATTGTATGGGTCCTGAAACCACTCCATTGCAAATTCTTCCATTTAAATGATTTACATATTGATAGAGGTCATTTTCACATCGGAGTAATCAAGACCTCATGTTTGCTCATGCTGTCATGAATATTTACTGGTGAATTTTGATTAAGATTTGGGCTTAAGGCTGTGATGACACAGTACAAGAGGCATCCAGTGGTCTTAATGAGATTCTTTACAGATGAGAGGTCTGAGCACCGCCGTAAAGTACTTTTGTTCTTTTATCAGTTTTTGTCTGCCTACCTGACAAGTGAAGTCATTTCCAAGTCTGCAGTGAAACAATATGTTCCCCTTGACACAAATCATTATCTTTGGGTGGTCCTTCAAGCTCATTGACTTTTAGCTTCTAGTTTTTTCAAGTAATTTATTCCCCTTCAGCTGAGAACCCGGTGATACAAAGGCCTATAATAGAGATTTACCCAGTGATTGAAGAGATATTAGCTCAGTTATCAGGAAATGGTTGTGGCAGAAAAAGAGGGGGTTGTAGGTCAAGACTGAAACCGTCTGCTCTATTTATCCATTTATTCAGCCATGATGTGTTGTGTTTGTCCATTTGATTTTTAGCTGGTCAGGTGCAAAAAAACACAAAAAATGGGTGTTTGATTGCTTATTGCCCTTTATTCATCCAGGTGATAAATGCATCCATTTTTTTAATTTTCAAGCTTTATGCTGAAATCAAACAGAGCTGTTTCCCTTTGTTAAAGCAGAATCCTAGAATTATATGGGTTAATTAAACAAAGTGGTGCTATGCAAGATGATTACCATTGAGGGGGAAAAAAGTCACCTCTCTCTGACCTTAGAGCACCAGATGAAGTGTGTTGTCTAGGCTTTTTGTGCCCAGAGACATTTGCTAGGAGAGCAGGGTGTAAATGTTTGATGAGATACAGAGTACACGGACTGCACCATTAGCTAAAATATAGGAAAAAATTGGTCACGGGATTTTTTTTTTTTCAGGGCATAAATATAAGACACTTCATCAACAAATGTGCTGGTGGTGTGCAGAACTGCTTCAGAAAGAGTCGCGTTAGCTCCTGTTCTAGGGCCAGCTGCAATTTTCATGTGTCTAAGCCAGCTCCAAGGACAGATTTTGAGAGTTTTCAGAATTCAACAAAAACATATACATTCAGTAACTGTTAACAAAATGGGCCCAAAAGTTTCTCTGGTAGAGAAACATTAATAATGCATGAAATGTGTAAAATTGCACAGAACCTGTCCAAATCCCGAGTCCGAAACAGCCTCCTTACTCCTCAGATGTCTGTAGTTGCTGAGTGCAGCACCATATCACAGCAAACACTCTGAGCTCTGCAGCAGAGTGTCTGGAGCATGGACAGAATATATCGGATGATGATTTTCTTTCTCTGTTTTTGTTGCAAAAATCAACAGTACTCTAGACAGTCTCTGTCAGAGTGTGTCTGTAGATTTGATAAATGAAATAAGTTTCAGATATTTGTCACATCAGGGTTTCATCAGATGATGCATCAGATGAACAGGCTTATTCCCATTCACCATTAATCTTCCATTTTCCAGACATACTCAGTAACATATAAAACACTTTTTTTACATCAACCCCGAGGTTAGTGTAGGTTTCCTCACCTACAAAGAGAATCTAGAGACAGGAAATGAGATGAAACTGCGCAGTGTCCTCCCTTCATTCTGAGAAACAATATGCATTTACTATCTGCTGAAGTTTTATAATGTTTTCAATGTACAACTTAAAAATCAATCTCTTTCAGAGATAATACAAAATTTTAATACAAAAAAGTTTGAGTAAGTGTCAAATCAGCTGTAGAGACCGTGATGGACTGGAAACATTACCGTGCCTCACACATGGATTTACTCAACCTCATAAAATCAAGTTAATATTTTGAAAGGAGGGAAATACATAAACATATTTCATCTTAAATAATTAACCACTAATTTGGGAATTCAATGGGAAATTTGGACACATTATTAATGTGTTTCATGAAACTGATTAAACTAAGTTAATAATTATAAAACTTTATATATCAATAGTTGTTAAGGCTGAAGGATTTGGAGGTTTGGAATCACAGACGTTAGCAGCATTTAATATTGTACACAACAACTGATACCAGAAACCTTTGTGTATTTATCTTTGGATTGCAGTATCATACAGTGTTGGCTGGTCTTTATTATACAGTAAAAGTGCTGTGAGGTGACTTTTTTGTGAATTGGTGCTGCATAAAGAAAATGGAATTCAAATGAGTTGAACAGGAGACACAAAATGTTTGGGGTGGGGTGGTGTGCCATTTGTGATTTGAGTGACAAACAGTAAAAACTGTTGTCTGTTTATTCTTGAAATTAACTGCTATGTCTTTTAATGTGATGTGTAGCAATTTAGCATATATTTAACAGCTAAAGCCTTTGGCTAGTTTTCATATCCAAGATTTTGTGAATTTTCCAAATTCAACCAATAGCAGCTCCAGAAGTTTCGGGTAAAAATGACAACCTCTGACTGTGTGAATAGAAGATGCAAAATGGCAGCAGGCAGCTGAATGATACAATCTGGTCCTGATTGAGGGACCTCAAGGACGTAAAGGGTTAAGGCCTCATTCTGAGTGATGTCTTAAAACTTGAATGAGTAATGTCTGGAGGAGTTGCCAGGACAAAGCCTCTTCTCTCTAAAAAGAACACGGCAGCAGGGTTTTTGGGTTTTGGGGCTTTTCTTTTTTTTTTTTTTTTTTTTTAGGTTTGTAAAGTTGCATCTGAACAAACCACAAGACATCTGGACGAGCGTCCTTTGGAGAGATGAGATCAAAGTGAAGATCTTCGACCGTAATTCACAGCACCACATCTGGCAAAACCAAGAACAGCGTATCTACACAAACACCTCATATATCTGACAAGCACGGTGGTGGAGGGGTGATGATTTGGGTTTGTTTTGCAGCCACATCCATGTTAGTCCTTATTATACAAACATAAAGTCAAATGTGAGGCTATGTGCCAACAGACAAAGGTTGGTCAAAATTGGGTCATGCAGCAGGACGACGCTCCCGTGCACTGCAGCAAATCGACAGCAGAATGACTGAAGAAGAAAAGAATCACTGTGTTGCAATGGCCAAGTCCAAGTCCAGATCTCACCCTCACTGAACTGATGTGGCAGGACCTTAAGAGAGCTGTGCATAAACGAACGCCCACAAACTTCCATGAATTAAACGTTTTAAGGAAGAGTGGACCAAAATTCCTCCACAATAATGTGAGAGACTGATAAAGTCAAACAGGTTATTAATGACACCATGTAAAATGTCATGCTGTTGTTCACCTCAGGTTGTATTTACCTAATTTTAAGACCTGATAAGGACTATATATATTTTTTAATTTTTGTGTCCTGATATGTAAAACCTTGACAGAGACTGTACTTTAGTTTAAACATGAATGTAACCTGTAGAAATCCCAAAATGGTCCTGAATTATTTTCTCAACTCTAATCTCACCACTTTTCACCACATATAGAGAAATAATTTCAAATTATTGAAGTACTGAACTACAAATGCTGTCTTCCTTTTTAAGTTACTAATGAAACATGAGCTTCTTCAATAATTCCAAATTTGGTGATACAAAGTAATTATGTCAGAATGTATGGCTGATTAATGGATGAGAAAATCTATGGAGTAATAATAAATCTAAGCGATCAAAACAAGGACAAATGATTGTGTTTTAGACTTAAGTAATATAGTTTACTAAACAAATTATCAGTTTGTGTTTTTTTCCTTCAAACTGAAGTCGCAGAAAGCTGCCGTGGTCACGATGCAGAAACATGTTGTGATCATTTGGAGCTATTCTGGAATGAAACAATACTTAAAGTTATACGTAGCATAAATACTGAAAAGTTAAAAACAAGGTCAAGGTATCTCACTACTCATTCACCCCCTGCCAAAAGTGCAGCTGTTAACAATAGGCAACTCCAAGATTTTCTCTTTGAATTCCCCCTCCCACTGACTATTGAACACTTGATTCCATGAGCCATGGGAAGGAAGCAGCATGGACACATTGTGGATGCAGCAGCAGCAGGTCAGAAGTACTGTGTAGCCCGTGGCCATTCGATAGACTCATTTGCATGCTGACCATGTTGGACTCTGCCCCGGTCACATTTGCATTTCACTGGTGAAAATTGCAGCAACCTCAACCATGACACATCAATACTTCTTTGTTGCCAAGTGAATAAACTCCTATTCTGCCCAATTCAGTCACAGGTGGTCTTTGCTATCTACAGAGAAACTAATGGAAAGGTATTAGAGGTGTGTAATTAGCCTATTTGACAGTGCAAAAAGAAGCAATGTGAAACATAAAAGGAGACTCGCCATTGATTCTGGAATAACGTCTAGCACAGTTTTACAAACTGAATTAAAATGTGTGGCATTTATCTATAGGCAAAGTCTTTTTTTTCCAGTCGAATCCATAATAGAATTCACACACTGTCTGATTAAGTAATTACCAGAGGTCACAGATACAGTTTGATTAATAAAGAATGCAATCAAACTCTCAATTACTACAATAATGCTGGGACTTTTGGTGTTAATGGGACTTAAATGGAGTAATTGCACAAAGGAGCACAACATAGTTGCATACCGTGCTGTAGCTCCAAGATAATTACCTTAGTCTCATTATCCAACCTGTTTATGATTCTCCTCAGTTCTTCTGTGTTTTGGGGCATAGATGCATCTATGATGCATGCAGAAAAATAGCCAGGGCACTGGTGATGTTCAACTAAATGTAAACTTTCTGAGACTCTTTAAAAGAAATCCCAAATCCGATTTTAAATCTCTCTTTGATTTCTGTGTAAAGGAAAATTAATCTGGCTTCTGTAATGAGAACATGGGGCAGATGACTTAAAGACATTCTGGCAAAGGTGTTTCATATATTACCATATTAAGAGGATTACCAACACTCAGAAGATAAACAACGCAAGGCTAGAGGGGTGTAGTGAGCTTATCTTCTACAATGTGAAATGTAATTCATGTGCTTCAACACCTATCTTTTTAAAGGATATTTTCACCTTGGTTAGGAAATCAACATTTTTATTTGAAATCACTAAAATCTAAAAGGCGAGTTGCACAGGGCAGGAATGTTGTCCTGGTTGTCAAACATAAATCCCAGATTTCTTTAATCTATGGAGGAAACCTGCCCTTTATTTCGATGTGTACATAAATCACATACAGTAAGACCGACCACACTACATGCAGCACAAAGATTTTTGAGGCTTACAAGTTAACTTGTGTGCTAGATCAGAAAGCTTCCCAGACTGCCAGGACGCCAAATGCTGTTTCTGCAGCCGTTTCTCTCTATGCCAGCACACCAGATCATCAGATCATCTCTAAATTCATAGCACATACTCTGGGAGCTTCACGCAGGATTTAAGTGTCTGGGAGGTGTTTCTGCAGAAGGAAAAAAAAACGGATATTCGAGAATCGTCCGGCTCGTTTAACCCTGTTTGAACCTTACAGGTTGTTTTATTTCCAGAGAGAAATTTCTTGAACTTTGGTTGAGAAAATTCAGTATTTGCACATCTTAGCAGAAGGTAAATGCTTATCTTCATTTATTTTTTTTATTTTACATTTATTTACAATAAAAACTTATTCTAATTTTCTTTTCTTGTCATTTATTTGCTGATAGTTTCATTTCATATTGGATGGTGCTTAACGAATTGAAATTTTAACTAATTTATTAGAGTCCCTTTTGTCAGATCGGTTTGTTCAGTTTCCATCAAACACCTCTGATTCCTGTACATTTTTATCAATTTCAAGAAGGGCGCCATAGTGGCACATGGTTCTTCTGTCATAAATAACACAGGAGCTGAAGCTTTGCTGCACAGCTCAGGAGTTCAGGCATTCAGTTCTGTGTTTGCTCATATTTTTAGAAGAATAGTTTGTAACTAAATGTCATCCTTAATAATTAAGGCAGATGTTAAAATGGACGAAATGAGACAAAACCGCATTGCTGTAAAATTCGGATAATTGATGTAAAAGCTCCTAATTGATGATAGACTCTCAGTCATGGAAATTTGTTGAATAACAGACAGCACTACCCCTGATATTGCCGTCCATATGAACATTTGTTAGAAAGAAAATCTTACATTTGAATAAACTGGGTTTGAAAGAATAAGTTAACAGTGGAACAAATTTGAAAGATCACATTAAGTTAAGGAATCCAGCCTGTCGGGAAGTGACTGATGTTAAAAAGAAATCATTACCAAAGGACGAGACCGACAGCTGCAAACGTTCCTTCAGGAAGGAAGTACGACTGAAACAGATTTGCTTTAAGTTGTCCTGCTAAAAAAATATACTTTCATAGTTTTCTTTGCTTTTAAAGGTGTCTGTTTGTGATTCTACAGAAGCATGCGGTGAATCATTTAGTAGGGAAGTGGCGATGGTTAGTTGGGACTACATAACTGAGAAGCAAATGAAAAAAAAAATAGCTCAGAGCTTATTTTAAAAAAGAAAAGAAAAAAAAGTGTTGTGAACTTGTTCAGAATTGTGAATTATGAATGTGAACCACTTCATTTTGGTCCACCTGAATTTAAATTTCAGCTAGCACTTGTGAATTGTGAACATGAGGCCCTATCAGTTTGCAGTGGTATAAATAGGTTTGAACAGTACTTGTGACACAATCCTGTGACGACATCTTCACAACACGATGATGACACGATGGTTCGGTACATTTGTGGTTTTTGGAGTTTGGAGTTTTTACCTTTCTTCTTTCCCCAAAACCCTTCAGGGGACAATGACCTGATTTTAAAAGCGACACCATTAAGAAACATCAAAAGGAAATCATTAATAAACCCAGTTAGAAATCTTACAGGTCGTTTTATTTCCAGAAAGAATTTTCTTGAATTTTGGTTGAGGAAGGTCAGTATTTGCACATCTTAACAGAAGATAAAGATAAAACCAGCTAGTTTCATACATGGATTTCATACAAACCTTTCCTTGAAACATAACACTTGTTTAATGTATTTTTGATTTTGTGCTTTACTCAGTAACTCGATGGGATGAACTTATTCAGGCGAAGCCTTTGGAAACCCGGGCTTACAAACCAAAGGACTCAAAATACATGTCAGTGAACCCTCGTGCACCTGCAGAGATGTTATAACAAATAACCTTTGGCTTCCTAATGGAATCAAAACATTTTTGTTTACAATACCCATTATTAAACACAATTTTAATTCAGAATTTGGTGCATTATCCATTCATTTATGGTCATAATCAAAATGTTGTTATTTCTACCAAAGAGCTTCTGTTTTTTCATACCTGTGTGGTTGAGTGTCATTCTGTCTGTAAACACGATCGAGGTTTTGAATGAATTCTGATAAAAGTTTGCAGGACTGCAGAGTGAGGTCATTAAAATTTGCCTTACATCCACCGAGGTCTTCAAGCTCAACTTAATGATTTATTGGTTGGCTGTAGCTCAGTAGGTAGAGCAGGTCACCTACTGATCGGAAGGTCAGCGGTTCGAATCCTGGCTACTCCGGGCTACATGCCAATGTGTCCTTTGGCAAGATACTTAACCCCAAGTTGCTCTCCGACCGTTCTGTCGGAGTATGAATGCGTGTGAATGTTAGGTAATTAAAAGCACTTAGCTTTGTAAAAATGGAAGTGCTTGTATGAATGGGAGTGCATGGGTGAATGTAAACAGGCTGTATAAGCGCTTTGAGTGATCGCACTGAGTAGAAAAGCGCTATATAAGAACTAGTCCATTTACCATTGGTTGAAATTTTTATTGTGTTGTGTATTTTTAACATAAATATGATGTCACATTTGACCTCTGACCTCTTCTTCAAGGTCTATAGATTGATTTGAAGGTCAAAGTGATGATACTGCTCTATAGAGCTGTTTAAAAATGTTTTCCATCTTTAAAACTGTGCTTAAAATTTTGCTGCCTTTGTTTGTAATGGCAACATTTAGTAAATGATGCTGGTATATGGGGATTCTAAATATTTATAGTTTGCATCCAAATATGTCAAATTTGACCTCTGACCTCACTTTTACATTTCACATCTGCCTTTCCTTCAGGTTGAGCCCAAAATGTTTAAAGAAATTATCATCAAGAGAAAATAATTATACTCAGAATTATGTTAAGCATATATAAATGGGTGTCATCAGGGCAAATAACAGCCTTCACTTTGCATGTGTTTTTACTGCACTGCAAACGTCTTAACGTGTGTTTTAAAAGAACAAAGAAAACAATGAATATATACAAAAATCAATTCCCTTAAATGTAAATACGGCCCAGAGAGTGAGCTGCCTTGGTGGAGGTTTGAGGATATCATATGCAACAAGAAGCACTCAGAGCGCACAGTGATATTAGGAAAACAAATATCATTGCCCCTGCCCCCCCATTTCCACCTCTGGTGTCTTTGAATGAATAACTGGAGATGTTAAGCAGAATAAAATTTTTTGTTTAATGACTGTAAACACTTTTTTGATCTACCACACTGTATCGCAGCCCGTCGCTTCAGTCAAACCCTTTCCTCTCTCTGTGGAATTGATTGATATCCAAAGTTAAACAGCAGGGTAAAGTGCACAGCCAATAATCACAGCATGCACAACCTTTCTCACCTTTCTGCCTCTTTTGGATGCTCTGTGACAGCCATTAAGAAGTCTGTAAAACAACTGCCAGTCTCTGTGACCTCCTGCCAGAGACAGTTCACAGGGCTGACTCTCTTACCTAGTGGGCATGGCTATTTTATCTCCATGGGCAACCTTGAGAAATGAATATCAAAACTGAATGACTGAAGACGAGTAGGGAGGTGGTGGAGAGACGGAAAGAGAGAGTAAAACGAAGAGTGAGAGAACACAGGAAAGAAAATGACTTGGCAGTCACCCAAGTGGATCATTACCTTCTGCTCCACAAATGTGATGTAGTGGAGAAGGTGAAACTGATAGTTTGGAAATGAGCGGAGAGCGCTGGACTGATACTTAATCATTACCACCACTGCACCATGGCAGATAGCAGCTTTGGGCTTCAAGGTGTTCTCCCCTGATGTTCACTGGAACAGATCGACAAGCTTGTTCTCCGCCTCCAAAGGGAGGAGTGTGGCATGAAGCGATTAAAAACATACTGCCCACTTTGTAACTGTCCGCTAAGCGTTCAGGCTCAGCAGCAAAATGTTTGCTGTGTTTCTCTGTGCTAGTTTGATTTATTGGCACTGCAGGGTAAACACCACATGTGGACATTCCACCAATCCTTTGACATTTGACTTACTCACGCCACACTAGCTGCATGTTTAAACTGTCCACACTCGATGGTGGTCCCATATGCAACTATATGCAACTCCCTACTGGCCCTAAACAAAAAAACATTACACTTACTAAGTGGTTGTAGATACCTAATGCATCACAAAGATGCAGCAGAGCAGCAGTGAACAGAGTTTGTGTGCAGTGTTGGTCAAAAGTGCATCCTGATTTATTGAAACACACAGTAACACACAGAGAGACACGCACTGCTGTGGAGGAAGAACATGCTGATATGTGTTGCCCAGAATACAACATCATTTAGACTGGTTAGTGCTGCTATGAAATACATAAAAGATAACAACATAACCTTTTTATGCTCTTTATTATCTTATATATGTATATGTTTCATTTTCTACAATACTGCTAAAAAACAAATAGGCAACACTTGATCATTACAGTATAAAACCGAGCAGGTTAAACTTCAGGGGTATCAGTTTATCCAGTTAGAACACATAAGCAACTGAGAATCATTTTTTTCCTCTAGTTCTGCTTTTTGCTAGTGTTCTGGTCACTGCTGGTTGCATGAAATGGTGCCTTCAGCCCATTCAGGTTGCAGAGATGGTCCAGCTTCTAACAGGATGCACATCGATATGTGCCGTCGCAAGGTTTGCAGTCTCAAAAGTGTGGAGGAGATACAAGGATATAGATCATTACGGGAGGAGAACTGGACAGAGCCATAGAAAGGCATCAATCCAGCAGCAGAACCACTATCTGCTCTTTTGTGAGGAGGAACACTGATACAGCAGGCTACTCACATCCTTGTTTCTGACATGAGTAGCTTCTGAGGACCCGTCATCCTCACGTTTGACAACGACTGCCAGGTCTGCCATCGGCTCCTTTCCCTTCCCAGGTGAGAGCAGGTTCACATGTGGAGCACATGTGACAGGTGTGAAAGTATCTGGAGACAGCATGGTGGACATTATGCTGCCTGTAGCATTATCCAGCATTACTGATTTGGTAGTGGGTCAGTGATATTCTGGGAGGCACATACTTGGAGACTTCCATGTGCTGGCCAAAGGTACCCTGACTGCTGCTAGGTTCTGGGATGACATCCTTAGACCCTACGCTGGTGCAGTGGGATCCTCCTGGTGCAGGACAATGTTCAGACGCATGTGGCCAGAGTATGTAAGCAGTTCCTTTATGATGAAGACACTGGTCCCGTTGACAGGTCCTCATGTTTCTGGAGCTTAAAATAAACCTTTGGAACATTATGTATTGGTGCATTCAACAGACTACAGACTGTCCAGGAACTCAGTGATGCCCTGATCCGAGTCTGGGAGGAGATCACCCAGGAAACCATCCGTCATCCCAGGAGTGCATACAAGCATGTGGGGGCTGTAAACAACACTGAGCCACATTATGATGCAGGTTAGACCAGCTTTCATGATTTTTGGTGTGATTTTGAATCCAATCAAAAGGTTTATGATAATCATTTCCACTGACTTTTACTGTAATTTTGTTCAACAATTTAACAGAGATTTTCAGAGATTTTCAACATGAATATTTGATTCATAAAAATCCAAATTAGAATTTAATTTTTGAAGCAGTTTATTCAGTATCTATATAAATGTGAGTTCTTTATCAGTAATGGAAAAATGTTAACTACATCTTTAATGATCTTTTATTACCAGAAGCTGTAAAAGCACAGCTGTGCAAATATTTTCCATCTTTGGAATCTGATCTGAAATAAGATGTTTTTGAATTCGACATTCTTGGATTATCTTCCTGAAAAGATGTCGATGATAAAATGAGAACAGACACTCGAGGCCCTCCCAGTGTGAAGAAACAGATACCACTGCACTGTAGCGTAATGGGTTTCCCAAAGAGGGTCTCGGCTCAGTGTGAGTAATAATCAAGCAGTAGATTAGACTCATCCTGCTGGACACTTTGAAACCGGAGCTCAGGTCAATGAATGGATAACACCCATTAAAAACCAATTTAGTCTTCTGAGAAATGACCCATGTAATTCTTTCATAAAACATAGGCTTAGTGTGTTTGGGATTTAGATATAATGTGTGGCATTTATGGCTTGTTTTCCATTTCAGACAACAAAAATGAGAAAAAGCTTCTATAAGCAGAGTTTAACATTTTTATGCTGCTGTGCTGCTCACTGGGAAAAGGCTATTTTGCTAATAATGTCGCATGCACGTTTTGAAATACTGAAGGAGTGTGACATTATATGACATTCAAAAAATAATTCATGCAATAACTATTTTCTCATGTTCAGAAGACACATACATAATGCTCATGGTGTGATGCATGAGCCTTGTTTAAGAGCTTTAAGTCCATACTAATTAAAGACACTTATATACAGTTTACAGGTAATGTAGTTCAATCCTGATTTCCTTCAGACTTACCATGAAACATAAAGCTAAAATTTCACTCTGCTTGGCCTACACTGCATCTGCAAAGCTGTGAAGGACCACAGCTCGTGCTCCATCGCATGACCATTCTCATGCCCAAAATAAAAACTGTACTTATAGACATTCATTGAGAGAACTGAAAGCAAGATGTGCCGTTTATTCCCAAATATTCCATGTAAATAGGCGCAGCGCTGAGGAAACACAGAGCCCCCACAAAGAGTGAGTCCTTGGCCTTAGATTGCCAAGAGGATGATGGCTCTCTTTTCTGTGTGGATTCCTTTCATCTAACTTAATCAATGCTGCTTCTCTAATGATGACAAGAATGATGAGTTAAAGTGCACCAAAGCAATATTAATGGATGCATGGGCACCCTCGCAAATGCTGATCAATACCTGCAAACACTTCAGAAAATGACTTTACCTGCTTGTGCCTTCAGTTTTCTATCTAAACGCTTCTTTCCACAAGTTGGAGATCCTTTTATGGCTTCTCGAGTTTGACTGTGAATAATATCGCTGTCTTAAAATTCACTGTCTGCTGACAGCTAAAATATTATTGCGGGAATTGCGAACCTCAGTGCACAACTGCTTTTTGACATGACAGAATTTAAAAACAAAAGCAAAACACAGGTGACAAAGGTTGTTATAATCTGCCAGCACTTTCCTCTTGCTAAAATGCAAGAGGAAAAGGGCACTTTGTTGTATGGATACACTTACCCGCTGCATTTTGCTTCACTCACTGCTGTTTCTTCACTACCCATTTTCTCCTTTTACATGACTGCTGTTTCAAATGCTCTTTGAAAACAGGAAGGCAAAAGGTAGTCAGTGAGTCTGTACTGAATCGTAGGCTATTCAGGCAGTGAGATGTGACATCCCCATTAGCCTGTCAGAAATGGAAAAAAAAAAGGTAATTTCAAACATTAAAATTACATTTTGTTCATCTTCCGTGATGATGTGACTCAAAAAAAATGAAACACCATAAAACTCAGTAATTTACAATCTGAAGTCAACTGATTAAATAATGCTGTATGCTATAGAAAAGGCATGAAACAATTATATGATCTCTAAATTTACCTTCAAATGTTTTAGGTTTGATTTTAAGCTGAAATCCATCATCAGGAAACGAGGCGGACGCACAAACGATACGACAGACTGAACTACTAAAACAGCATATAGAAAATAATCTTTAGACAAGTATCAATATTTTTGTGTCTTTGCACTGATGTGCTGCAAAAATGTGTGTAAAACAAATGATGTCTTTTCCACCCACTGCTAAAATGGCCCCCGACTCTGTAGCCAAGCATTTCATGCTGCGGGAAACTGCATTGACTACAGATTCTGTTTTTTTATTTTGTCAGCGCAGGTGATTTGATAGTCACATTAAATAAAGTCAGGCTCAATAAACACCTCCAGCCGGTCTGCGGGGAAAGAATAAACACGTCTGCCTGAGACTGACAGCTGCCACAGTCAAATCCAGACAATTTCCTTACATCACTGTCAGTCGGCGTAAAGTAGACACGGGAACAATTCCCAGGTAATAGTTTCTTTCCCCGTTATTCATGTAAACTTAAAATCCAATTTAAAACAAGGAGTCATGAAGTGTCTTTGTGTCCTGTGGGGAGGAAGAATCAACTGCTGGCTTGAACTGTAAAGAAAGCAAAGCATCAGTGTTTTATATTAAACTCCAACCTGTGGGAATGAAAATCATGCTTTATTAACTTTGAATACACATTCACTCTACATCTGTTTAATGTTGGGATGATATTTTACTGTTGAGTCAAAGCTTGTGTTTCCTAAATTTTAATTTGTAAGCAGTATTTAGATTAGATTCAACTCATTGTCATTGTGCGCACAAGGCACACAACGATGGTTCCAGATCATTCATCCAGAGACGAGCATCTGCGGTCATGCAGCCAGAGACCGGCGCTACCGTTAGGCAGCGCAGGGACAGGGGCTCGAACCTGCAACCTTCCGGCTGCAAGGCAAGCACCTACCCACTGCACCACTGTCACTTGATTATAGGCTTCATTTAAGCAGTACTGTACTGAAATAAAACATCTTAAGCCTATGGTTGTGTTACTGTTTATTTTCATAACTGAATATTTGAATTATAATTTGTAAATATGACTTTAAAAAGTCAAGAAATTCACAGTGAAATTGGCTCAATTAATCTCCACGGTCATACATGCGTGAAGACATCTGATGAGGTGCACGCAGGCCCTGAGAGATCAGACTGACAGATAAGATGGATGATATGAGGCCCCCTAATGAAACAGATGTACGCTTTAATTGGTTCAGTGATATTTTTTTCAGGCTTCAGGAGAGTCTGCCAGTTAAAAAAATGATTTTCAGACCAACGTTGCCTTTCCAGATTCCATCTTCCTCATCAGAGTGAAGTGTTGAAGCACATCAAAGTGTGAGCACTTGGTGTGGTGCTTCCATCTACACCTGCACTGCAGTTATAATCAAGACAGATTATTATATCTTAGAAAAGTTCAGTTCATCGCAGCATAGTGTTATGAATAAGGGGTATCAGTGTAAATGTGCAACTGCTTAACATGCACCTTATTATATACTCACTGACCACTTTGATAGGTACACCTGTTCAGCTGCTCATTAATACAAATATCTAATCAGCCAATCACACGGAAGCACTTAAACGCATTCAGGCATGTTGACATTAGCAGGATGACCTTGCAAAGTGCAAAGTGAGCATCAGAATGGGGAAAAAAGGTGAGTCAAGTAACTTTGAATGTGGCATGGTGGTTCATGGCAGATGGGCTGGGCTGAGTGTTTCAGAATCTGCTGATCTTCTGGGATTTTTCCTACGCAACCATTTTTTGAGTTCAGAGAGAGGATGGTCTGAAAAAGAAAAAATACCCACTGAGCTGCAGTTCTCTGAGTAAAAATGCCTCGTTGGGTCAGAGGAGAATGGTCTGAAAGACAACAGTAACTCAAATAACCACTCGTTACATCCGAGGTATGCAGAAGAGCATCGAAGCGGTGTCACTCCTGTCAGCTAAGAACAGGAAACTGAAGCTACAGTTCACACTGGCTCATCAAAATGGGACAATAGAAGATTGGAACAATGCTCCCTGGTCTGATGAGTCTGGATTTCTGCTGCAGAATTCGGATGGTGGATTCAGATTTTGGTGTAAACAACATAAAAATGTGGATCCATTGTTTCCTCGCAGCAACAGTTCAGGCTGTCAGTGGGGGTGTAATGGTGAGGTGAGCATCATTTAAATGCCACAGCTGACCTGAATATTGTTACTTGCCATGTCCATCTCTTTATGGCCACATGCTCATCTTCTGATGGCTACTTCCAACAACATAATGCACTAAGTCACAAAGCTCAAATCATCTCAAACTGGTTTGCTGAGCACAAAAATGACTTCAAATGGTCACTGCAGCCAACAAATCTGCAGCACCTTTCCAGCAACTGATGAGAAATATTTCTCAGAAATTTCTCAGAAATGTTTGTTAAAGCTACACCACAAAGAATTAAGGCAGTTCTGAAGGCAAAAGGGGGTCCAACCCAGTAACCCAGTAACTAACAGGTTGAAACTGTGCTTATATACTGTTTATGGCCAAAGTTTATAGTGTGCAAAGAGACTTTTGGCCAATTTATTTTAAACTCTGATGTTGCAGATTTGTTTTTTATTCCAATATTTGGGGCTGACCAGAGATATCAGGTAAATAGAGCCAGCGTAGTTTATCACAGCACTGAAGATAAGTCGAAAAGAGAAAATTGCTTGTGCCTCTTTTATTTATGAGGGTACGCAGTTTAAAAGCAAACAGGTGGTTTTGCAAATACACCGGGAACTGGCATATGTCCATTTCTGTGAAGGAGATTACCATATAGTTTGCTACAAACAGCTACAGATACATATCAGTGCGTACACTCTTCAATATAATATGTGATATTTACTGCAGAGACTTTTGTTCCCCGAATATAAAAGTAGTGCCTCATCCCAGGGAAAATAAGTAGCACAGTACAGTACTCTGGGTTTACCATTGAAAATGTCAGGAAAAAGTACTTAAAATATCTCCTCAATCAGAAATCGCCCCAGTGTGGATGGGGGGGGGGCTAGGTTTTACTGTTTATCTGAGCTCCCGGGCATTGTAATTTCTAAGAAGAAAATAGTAAATAAGATTGTCAAATTAAAGTATTGGCCATATTTCTCACTGATCTTTTATATCCCCTATATACCTACCCACCACTGCCAAATGTCACTGCTATACGAGGGATAAGGAAACTTCTATACAGCATCTGAAAAACGAGGGATGCTTTATTTTCTGTATGTTTAAGTACCACTTACCACATATGACACATCATAAGTTCTAAAACTGTGTGGATAAATATATTGCCCTTCAACCAAAAAGACTTTTAAAGGAAGATAACGATACATTTTCTAACCAAATGAAACTAACGTACAGTCCACTAAAGCTTATGATTATTTAATTAATTGTCGTCAAAAAGGCCCAGCAGAGGATGTACTTCCTGCGGCAGTTGAAGAAATTCAACTTGCCAGCAAGGACCATGGTGCAGTTCTGTACTGCCATCATCGAGTCCATCCTCACCTCCTCCATCACTGTGTGGTACGCTGGAGCCACCACTAGGGACAAACAGAGACTACAGCGCGTTGTGCACTCTGCTGAGAAGGTGATTGGCTGTAACCTCCCATCTCTCCAGGACCTGTACACCTCCAGGACACCGGGGCGTGCAGGTCGGATCACAGCCGACCACTCTCACCCTGGGCACAGACTTTTTGACCCTCCCCCCCTCAGGCTACGGTCCATTCAGAGCAGAACCTCCCGCCATAAGGACAGTGTCTTCCCCTCTGCTGTTGGACTCATGAACAATAACCCTAAGACTGTTACCACCACCCTCCACAAACGCTGATGAACCCTATGTTTATGCACCTGTCTGTTTGCACTGATGTACATATTACTGGACTATAGTTTACATTCTTTTATCTTTTAATTATTCTCTGCACTGTATATTTTGTAATTTTGTAATATTGTGTTATAGTTATAGTTCTAATATCTCTGTATATTTGTAAATTGTATACTTGTATATTGTCTTATAGTTTTTATACTTTGTTATACATATTTGTTTTTTATGTAAGCACGAAGTACCGCAGCAATTTTCTAATGCTGTGAACCTGTTCACCCATATGGCAATAAAAACCTTCTGATTCTGATTCTGATTACAAACAAATATACTAAAAATAAACTTTTACATATGTCGTGCTACCAGCCTGCAAAGTGAGCTCTCAGCCTCGAGTTTATTTGGCATTCAAAGTTTATGGTACAACTCTGGTGTAAATATAAGAAGTGGTTTTGAAACAGTGAGTATTCAAAAAATTATATCTGCAGTCAAAGGAGAATTAACCTTAAGGCATGGATGTGAAAGTGTGCTGATATCTATGCAAAAGGGGGTAGTACCTGAATGAGGATCTAGCTGCTGTTTGCCTCTTGAAAGTAGAACCAAAAAGTGTGAGAGAAAGTCAGCGCTGTAAATAATTTGCTTGTGTAACACAGCCGATACAACAGAGCGGAATACAGGGACAGTTTTATGCAACAGCAGAGGTCAAACTCAGTGCACCGCTCTGAAGGGTAACTTAAATTTGAAGATTATACAATTTGGTGAATATGGGGAGATGAAAAATGCATCAACTGCAGTTTCCTAGTAAATGTGTGGTTTGAACTAAACACCATGCAATGCATAACAGAATGGCTGTGTTTAAATAAGGTATTCTGATCCAACGATACAAAAAGGAAGATGGAAAAAAACAAAATCAAATCAATGCCTGTCCTGTGGTCGGGTTTTTTTGTTATTGTTGTTTTATTTTTTTTACAACCTTTTCAGCAGCTGCTGTATGAAACTGGACCCGTCTCTCACCTAGTTGTTTATTTTTACCTTCTTTGAGAATACAGTCACCTTTGTTTGCTCAATTCTGCTTGTCTCCTCTGGAAATTGATCTCATGTCACTTGTCTGTATAGTCTATCTCTGCTGTCTACTGTCTGAGGTTCTGAAAAAAATGTCCCTTAAATTAATAATAAAAAAAACATTATAAATGCATTCACAGAAATTCTAAATGTTGTTTAAAGTTAGGTTTTAAGTGTGAGTATCCTATAAATAGAAATAAAATAGAAAACATGAATCAGAAGCATGAAGCCCTCAATTAAGTGAACAGTAAGGCCCATAAGTATTTGGACAGGGTCACAGTTTTGTAATTTTGCCTCAGTGCACCGATACACTGGATCTGAAAAACAATCAAGATGTGACAGAATAAAAGACCAAAATATTGCAGCACCCATTTTGGATTTAAAGCAAACCAGCAATCTCACATAAAAATGTGTAATAGCAAGATTAGTTCATGTGTATATAAAACCTAGTTTCACAATAAAGGCACAAGTTTCAAACAGTATTTACTGTGTATATATTGTGGCAGTCAAAAGTCCTGGGGGAGGTGTTCTGGGCATGTCCTATTGGGAGGAGGTCCTGGAGTAGACCCAGGACACGCTGGAGACATTATACACTATATTGCCAAAATTATTCACTCACCCATCCACATCATTGAATTCAGGAGTTCCAGTCACTTTCATGGCCACAAGTGTACAAAATCAAGCACTTAGGCATGCAGACTGCTTCTACAAACATTAGTGAAAGAATGGGTCGCTCTCAGGAGCTCAATGTTCGTACCGTGATAGGATGATACCTGTGCAACAAGTCCAGTGGATTTTATGGCCTGAGGGGAAGTGCCACGACTACAAGGGTTCATGGAACTTGTTGACTTGTTAACTGTGTGAAGTTACATTGTTATAATTGTAAATGCCGTTATGTAGTGTTGGTCCCTCATTGTTATTCTCAGTGTATAATGTGAAGTCCAGTGTTTTCTTGTCTGAGGATGGTGTTGAGTTTTGGCTAAATGGGAAATGGACTAGTTCTTATGTAGCCATCCGTTTAGTAGATGACCTGTTCTACCTTCTGGGCCACAGCCACCCCAGCTGATGGGCCACTGTGCGACAATTAATGAGCTCTGGTCACTGTGCCTGTTGGTTTTTAATAATAATAATACATTTTATTTCTAAGCGCCTTTCATGACACCCAAGGACACTTTACAGGGGTGAAAACAAGACAAATCACAACAAAAGCACAAACAAGAAACTAAGCAAGGTAACTAAGGTAAGTTTGGAGTTGTGATTAAGAGTCAATATTGCGAATGTCTGGTAGGAGAGAGTTCCATACCTGCTAATGTTTCCTTGTTCTGCCGTGAGAATTAATCCGCTGTTCAACATTTGTTCTGCATGATTTTTCTCCCAGGTTGTTTGTGCCCCGCCTGTCATGACCCTGCTCCCCCCACAGTTTGAGAAACACCGTCCTACGGAAATTTACGTGTAATGTTCCATTATTATATTAAAAATATCTTAAAAATCTCTGCTTCACTTTGTAGTTTAGCTGGCCCATTTTTTTGTGGTTTACCTGGCCTATTTAACCTGATCATTTAAAAACAATGTGGGACAGTTGATATTTCAAAAGCAGTAGGGCCTTTACAATTATACTCAATTCATCAGTTCAACACAAAAAAATTTAAGTTCACCCTACTGTCCAATTTATGAAACATGCACACTGGCCAGTTTTCCAGTTTTGTTCTTACCTTTGTATATATGCTAGTAAATCACAATCAGTGAAAATCATAGACAGCATAAACGTTGGACATAGTGACATCGACTATGGTTTCCACATCTGCATTTTGAAGCTTCACCGTTACCATTTTGGCCACCTTTATGATTTCTTTTTTTTTTAAAGCCAGAAATTACCTTATAAGAATGAAAGGACGGAAATCTAATTCCATTCCATCTGGCTAACATTAACTAGCTTGGTCAGCAAGCTGCCTTCTGTAACAACATGAATGTAAAGCATAGACTCATATATCATCTAATTAGTGTAAAGTAACAGACTAATAATAAATATGAGAATTTCACTCACCAAAACTAGCTCACTTTCAGAGCCAGTCTCAAGCAACACCTAGAGGAACTGCAGTTTTTTGCCGTTTCTGTATTGCTTCATTTTCAGCTCTGGAAGTTGCCCCTTCTTCTATATCCACAGATTCTTGCTCACTACCTGCAATCCCCTTATTACCATGCCCCATTTCTCTATATGAGCAAACATGTTTACTTCTGGGTGAAGTGGAGAAAGTGACAATGTTGTAAGAGAAACATGCTAACAAAAAAAAGCAGAGGAAAGGGAAATAATAGTGTCTGAGGAGGAAGCCAGAAAAGGTGCACTTTTCCAAAGTGTCTCCAAGGAATTGACGACATTTTAAAAGTGAGGCTTTGGCTGAAATAAGAGAGGTGCTGAATATTGTTTCCCCTGAGATACTCACTGTTGCTTGAGTCAAAAAAAAAAAAGAAAGAAAAGTTTTGACATCAAAGATGAAGAACAGAAGATGAAGATAAGACTAATAGAAAAAATAAAGACAAAGCAGGATGAGAAGCACCTGATCTGTCAGCCCAAGAAATTCATAGCAATTAATGAAAACTATCCATATTCTCCAGCATTAGTTTGAATAGTGCCAAGAAGTTACTCTGTAAGTGATGATACCCAGCAAGTACAAGAGAGAGGAGACAAGAAAAGAATGCATATTGTAATATTCTAATTCTGAGCATTCTGGGTTTACAGCGTTTTGAAAAACTGTTAAAAAAATTTTTTTTAATTATATATTATTAAAAAATGATTAATACTGACTGTGAATGAGGACTATTGTCTTTGTGTTATGTTTTCTTTATTATTTGTGTTATTACGTACCTGTTAGTTTGTGTATTGTGTTTACTCCTCCATACCTGGAGATGGTGCTGTTCATTTTTCTGTGTTGGCTGCTGACCATTGGTTGGAGACAGAAGGATGCCCACTATGGGTGTGTCCAAATTCAGGGGCTGCAGCCTTCAAAGGACATTTGTAGGCTGATTACATCATAGCAAGGTGACAAAGGCTGTCCAAATTTGAAGACTCATCCAAATGCAGCACACAAACACGTCCTCCTTTTGCCCAGATTTAAAGGACAGGTCAGGTCTATGCTTCACAGCCCACCCCATCCCAAAATTCCTGCACAGTGAAATTCAAAAACGGCGATGGTGGGGGAGTTATCGGCCAAAATTTTTAAAATATTATTTAAATATTTCTTTGACACAAAATAAAATTTTATGATGAGAATGTAGATGTGTAAACCTCAAATATCTCCTCAGTTTATCAGGATATCACTTAATTGAAAAAGTGCTCTGACATTTTCAGAGAGGGCCGTTCCCGCTGGTCTAACAGACTGGCGATCAAGGCTTACTTTACCCAGAGAGAACGTCTGAGTCCTGCAACTGTTTTCACAATCCCTGATGGCTTTCACCATTGAGTGGAAGTTAAACACAGATATTATTCAGTGTTTCATTTGTTCCTGTGCAAATCAGTTTAGCTGTTAAGCTTCATAAATGGATAGTTTTATTTAACTTTAATGTCTTACTGGAGAGCTGTCAGCCTATTGACTGAATTGAATGAATAGAAATGAATCATTCGCTCATCTTAATTACTTGATGTGCCGTGATGATGGTACAACTGCTGCAGTTTCTCAAGGATTAAATAAACCGAAAAATAAATAAAACAAACAAAAGTTTGAGCTCCATTTTAACAGCTTCTTTTCTACAGCTTTCATGTTTGCTAGGTGACAGGAGTTATGACGTAAGGGCGAGAATAGATTGTCTAGCCTTCAGATCTGAAGGCTAGACAATCCAATTTCACTGTCTCTCTTCTGGCCTTCACAGCCTCTGAAGGACCTACGTAGAGTTGGTCCCTCAGATAATGCAACCTCTGAATTTGGACACGCCTTATAAACTGGGACCTGCTAAGATCAACTTGGCTCTGGCTACTTACTGTTTCAGGCTAGTCTGTGCTGTGTGTGTAAGAGCATAGTGTTAGTTAGCATTAGTTATTTTGTACATATTGGAAATATCTTCCATTAAAAGAACAGACCTGGTAGCTATAGAGGCGAGAAGCATTTTTCTTTTAATACTTTTTCTCCTGTTTAGGCTAGAGAGGCAAGTAAGAGGCCTGTATTTTATTTTGGATTTTCATGGTGGTAGGCAAGTTATTTTCTTTCTAGTATGTTGTTTGTTGTTTTTGCTATGTCCACTCTGATATTTTCTACCTTTTGAAGATAAATAAACTGGTCTATTTGTGACTGCAGACCTCACTGTGGCGCTGGTCCTTCCTTGGGAGAAGGGGAGTCCTGTTTGTGTTGTGCTCTGGTTTCCTTTTGGCTCAGGCACAACAACCGGTTTGATTATTCTTTTTCAAGAAAAAAAAAATGGCAGGTGCTCTTTCTCGATTGACAATAAATTATTTTAAGGTAGCTTAAGCAGTAAATTGTTTTTTATCATGAGAATTCACTGTTGAATTTTTTTATGCACTAAATGTATAAGATTATGTGGCATTGTGCTGTCTGCCGACTTGGAGCTTTCCGCTTCTGTTGCAGTATACTTTGGATTCTGTTGTCATTGGTTTTGCAGTATTTCACTGAATCTGATAAAAGTCCAGCTGCTTCTATCAACGGTCGCATTAATAAACAGGAGTAAACAGTTCAATTGTCAGCCGTGCATGATCTTGCCATAAAACTGTGTCCATTATATTTGACAGATGATGTGGTACTGTATGTTTCAGACCACGTGTCCTTCCTTTTTCTTTCCATCATTCTCACACAAGTCAAACTTGGTTTGCTCATATTCATAGCCATCGTTGTCACTTTCCTCTTGAATAGGAACGAGCTGTTACAGCAGCAGTTAAGTGTCAGCTTTTAAAAATAGTCTGGTTATGGTCACTAAAAGCAAGCATAATTTTTAATCTTAATCTTAATTATTTTTTTCTCTACTTTTTTCAAAAGAAGTGAGTTTTCATTCAGATTACATTTGAGCTATATTTCTGACAGTGGAAGAATTTATAGAGTAACTGCACTAAAGTTCAGCTGCACCTCTATGTATCTGTTTTATGTCAATATAATATAATTTGTTCTTATGTCTATGCTGTGATTAAACCTAGTTAGAATTGATTAGCTCATTAGCATGTTTGGACCATCTTATCTGTAATTTTACAGCAGTCTTTTTTTCTAATAGCGCTGTTGAATTTGTATTGTTCCACTGCTGTCTGAACAACATTGGGAGTCTTGGGAGGAAGCAACAATGGACAGCTTGCAATGGTTTCTCTTCGCATGCAGCTTGAATAATTGATGCCTTGATTGCCTGGGTATTCATGGACAGAAAAAGGCTTTTCCTATTCTCTGTCTAACACACTGCTTGAATCTTAAATAGTCCTCCCCAGTGGCACAATGCACATGGAACAAGTTATGTGGCTTACAGACACTGTACAGCCACTGTCCTTTATCAACTGATTACCTCAAGTTGCCGTTATGAGACAAAACAATGTGATAAATTCATTTTATTCAGTGTGTGCTACTTTAGGCTGTAAAATATCACAATCGCCACTCTAAAGAGATACTCAACCTTGGCTGCATCATATTCAAGGAGTTTTTTTTTTTCTTTTTTAATCTCAATAACAGTTTTGCAGCTGTATCTCTTTTCCAAGCTAAGGATACTCTATACACTTAACTACCCTTTGGGAGGAAATATTTTGCTCTACTTGAGATGCATGTCATAAACTGTGCACCTTATCTGTGGTGACCTTGCAGAATCTCACGCTCCAAGGAAGCATTAACTGGCTGTGTTTGCCTCTGCTGCTCTATAGTTATTTATTCATGTTCGCACTCTGCTGGTGTATAAATCCCATAATTAAAGGGGATTTGTGTACAAAGAGCAGCAATGTGCTGGAGGCTCTTAATGGAGAGAATTAGTGGTGAAGAGCACCATGCTGCACGAGGCTCTTTACAGCACAAAGAAACAGCAAATGCTTTATGTGACCAACAGCTTCAGCATGATAACAATCTGACCGCTGGTGTCACAGCATAATAGACTGAATTGTCTCTGTGCGATATGAACATGCTAGAGGCCCCATTGACTGACCATTAAATAATTAAACTGTCAATCCTTTGTCCTTAAAGGCCAGTTGCCTGACCTGATATTACATAGTCCATTGATGTGTAATGGCTTTCTTTTCAGATCTCGTCATCATTCAGATAATTCAGAATGAAACTATAAGTACTGTTGATGTGACGTCTTTCACACCTCCTTGACCCAATGTATTTAATTATGACTTGGAAAAAAAAATATTTGATGTATATTACATAATTTGGGTGATTTTCACATTACAAGCTCCCTTGATATTGTGTTTATTTTTTTATGTATTATATAATTTTTTTTTTTTTTTTTTACCCCCACTCTCTCAGTGGGTTGAAAAACACTTTGGTACTTTTTTGTTTCCATTGTGCGCTTTCTTACTTGTAAAAATAATAATAATAATAATAATAATAATAATAATAAAATAAAGAAAATTAAAAAGAAAAAGAAAGATATAGTCAACCTGCATCTCCCTGTCCAAAACCACTAACAGGAGCACTAAGATTTAACTTAATAATAATCAATAATAAACCCAGGACTGGAAGCTTCTCCCAGACTCTTTTCATTATAGTAGAAGTAATGGAATGGAAAGAATCCATACAAATGCTAAACCGAGTAGGTAAAGCTGGCCCCTATTGGGGGGGGGTTACCACAGCAGATCATCTGCCTCTATCTCACTCTATCCTCAGCATCCTCTTCTGTTACACACATGTCCTCCTTTACAACATTACAATGTTCTGAATTAGAGCAGTTGGTGAAAGATCTGCTACAGAGGTAATGTTGCTTTACCATTGGTGGTCTTGTTGCAAAGGTTTAAGCAATTATTTAGTCTCATTCAGTTTTTGTATACTTTTGTGTTATGTGTTTAGCTTTAAATTGCCACTATACCTGCTACAGTATATATATTAGTGTTTTTATTGTCATTTTCGACACATTAGCATTTAACTCAAGGTATCTAGTGCCTACACGAAGCACAGAACTGCTAGAATGGCTGCAACTCTGTCTTACTAGAAAACTGGATTTAAATGTATGAATTTATTAAATATTTAAGATAGGTATGCAAGGCCAGATTTGGTTTTCATGGTTTTGGTTTTCACATCCTTTGCTTCTCAACAAATTACACAGTTGATATCAAAAAAATATTTGAATATTTCATTCATCATGATTTCATGTGCAATTTAAGTGGTCTCCTAATTAGTCTGAGCAGTATTCTAGCAATGTGTTGAATTTACATCACAAGTCTTTAGAGAGCTTATTCAATTAAGTCAAGTTTCAAAGTAGTAAAAATGAAAGAAGTATCAAGTCATTTTTGTGACTAAATCTGATTTGCGTCTAAGCATCAAATCTCAACCCCACAACTGTGCACATTTAGCTTGTCAGACAGAATTCTGGGGAATGCAGAAAAACACAAAGTAAGATGGATGAAACAAGCTGAAAAATATGCATAACAAAGATGTAAATTACAATATTTGCACACAAAACAGCTCCTGCATTGCTTTCAACATCAGGGTTGCTGCCAGAGTGTCTGAGGCTCCGAGTTAATTCAGATGAAAGGAAGTCTCCTGCATGTTTTTCTAGAAAAAAAGAAAAAGAAAAGATGAAGGTTATAAAGGTGTCTGAACTGTATACAGAAGTCCCACTGTACAGACACCCAGTCAACATCTCCAGTGATTGGTAGACTGAGATATGACCACACATATCATAGGGAGGGGATACCCATCTGGGAGCGGAAAAGAGGGAGAAAAGTGTGTCTTTGCTCATCAAGCCATGTTTTGGCCTCGGGGCAACGGTGCCACTGTGACTCTCAAGTCAGCCAGTCAAGGCTAGGGAACCAGGGACACAAACAGATAACTAGTGCACAGAGAAAGAGCGCAAAAAGGAAAGAAGGAAAGTGGGAGATGGGATGAGCAAGGAGGCTTCATCCCAGGATGAGTCACGTCTCCTCATATTGTCTGCTGCAAGCAGTGCACACTGCGGGGAATAACAGAGCTGTTGATATGGGAGTTTCCCCAAGCTTGCTGCATAGCTCAGGGCAGATGTGGAAAAATACACACAGACAGGAAGCCACACACGAATAAATGCAACACAGTCATTCCAAATATGATTTTCAAGTATATACCTGCAGATGCTGAGATTTTTAATATATGCTGTCTTCATAATTAGTACATATATTATGTAAATAACACTCCAATATCAGATGAAGGACATTAAAAGATTTTGCATTATGTTTAAGCCACAATCCAAACTGAGTGTTTTTCTGAGACTTGGAGAAGGAAATACAACTCTTTCCTTGTGGGGCCCCTCTGTCCCAGAGATGGGTCTCCCAGCAGAAGGTTATCTTTATTTCTCTCAGCTATATTATTTTCACCATTTTGACCAACTGACTTCTAAACTTAGAGTTTGAAGTGCCTACCATCACAGGCACAGACTAGTGTTGATACTGGGTACTGCTGGTGTATCTTTTATGGTATTTTAGCATTAACAAAACACACAGATGTCATAGCCAGTGGTTTAACTATGATATCAACAAAAAAGAAAACATACACAAAGATTCGTTTTAATTTTTTTAGGCTGTCCCTGAAACCTGAAATGGGATGCAAGAGTTTTAAGTGAATTCGGGGCTTTTAGTAATTTTACTAATCATTTTAGTGTGTATTGTATTTCTTGAGGAATACACTGGCAAAAATGTCATGCAATGCAGTGCAATATTGATGCACACAACAGACATTACTATCACGATCTTACATGTATTCATTCCCTAAAGAACAGAGACAGACATACAGAGATTTCATATTTTTAGTGGGATGAAATTGGCATTAACAGTAAGCTAGTTTGTTTTAAAGTAACTAATTTTCAAGCACAAGCTTTTAGGATTGTTGTACAAATTTGATTATGAGCAGGCATTAAAAAAATAAACAGGAGAGCAAAAACAACTGTTGGCGTGATATGAACACTGTTTGCATCAAGAATGTACTGCAGATGTTTGGCATTCAATTCAATTTTACAACAAACAGACAGCTGTGAAATTTCTCAGTGTTACTGGAGGCCAAAGTAATGCCATCCAGAGTTAAGTTTCTGGTTAGACACCATGTTTCTAAGATTTGTGGGGCCGAGTACAAAAACTTCAGTTTGATCTGAATTTAAAAGCAGGAAATTAGAGGTCATCCAGTTCCCTTGTGTATTTAAGACGTTCCTGCAGTTTAACTAGTTGATGTGTGCCATCTGACTTCATGGATAGATAAAGCTGAGTATCATCTGCATAACAATGAAAATTGATGCAGTGCTTTCTAATAATACTGCCTAAGGGAAGCATGTATAATGTAAATAAAATTGGTCCTAGCACAGAACCCTGTGGAACTCCATAATTAACCTTAGTGTGTGAAGAAGACTCCCCATTTACATGAACAAATTGGAGTCTATGAGATAAATATGATTCAAACCACTGCAGTGCAGTACCTTTAATACCTATAGCAAGCTCTAATCTCTGTGATAAAATGTTATGGTCAACAGTATCAAAAGCTGCACTGAGGTCCAACAGGACAAGCACAGAGATGAGTCCACTGTCAGAGGCTGTAAGAAGATCATTGGTAACCTTCACTAATGCTGTTTCTGTACTGTGATGAATTCTGAAACCTGACTGAAACTCTTCAAATAAACCGTTCCTCTGCAGATGATCAGATGATGAGTCTGATTAAGATAAGAGTATCTGGAAGCCAGGCAGCCGGTTAGTTTACAATTGCTTTCTCTTCCTATAAATTCTACCAACAATAAGATCCTCTAAACCATTAAACTGTTTTTCCACATGCCAGGCAGCGTTTATGGCCGCTTTAGTGCGCCCATTACATACACATTAGGTGACGGCATCCTGTGTCAGACTTTGCCTTCAAGAGCTTTTTAGAGTGGTTCCTGTACTGAAGTCCAAATTAAAGCTGGGTATGTGGCTACACCACAGTAATCTATGTTCATATGGTGTTTCTTGTATTCCCACAGATGCATTTTAAAGTATGTTTCACATCTGTATATTATAGTACTGCATTTTGTGGGGAACTGTTTGCTTAAAGGCATGACTATGAATATGGTCTATCTTGTATATTGTCCATGTGGGGACAAAACCAACAGCACTGACCAGGAGTTGTGCACCACAGATAGTGCTAATGTGTTATGTGAAAAGCAGCTCTTGTGTAGTTATGCTTATGAGGCTCTGCAGAGAGGATGGTTATTGAGTGACAGAGATGATTTACTGCAATGGGATAGACAGTCAGCAGTCCTACGCTATCACCAGAGTCCCTGTTGTGAGTCTGAAAGCAAACGGACCACTGCTCAGTGGTCAGTTAAGTATTCAAAAGGGTTTTTTAACACAAAACCTGATGTTTTCTGCATTATCAGTGGGGTTAAAACAACTCTGCATCCTTATAGCTGGCTGCACTCATATATCAGACCTTTCATCCTCAAAAAGAGGATGAAAGGGGTTTTGGTGATGTTGAAACCAGCTCCAAATGAAACAAGCTTTGAAACATTATCAATAGCAGTCCATAACGTAACATCAATAACATGTCCAACAGAAAACAGGTACAACTGCCATTAAATTTTATTTAATTTGTTTGTTCCTGACCATATGACAGACTAATGAGCTTATTACTGAAAATCTTGCAAGGATGTCAATGAGGGCAGAAGTTGGTAAAATGCTTAATAATTCAAGGGAACATTACTGGTTGGTCATCTTAGAGACATTTCTTATCTGATTGCTTGTGTTTTGTTGGGGTTCTTGTTTTCAGATTCCCAACATCTGCATGAAGGCCGCTGAATTTAAAGTAGGTGAAAAAGAGTCAGGAGAACCAAATCACAGTCCAAGCTAACAGTTTTATTAATAAATTGACCAAACACTGTTTGGTCAATGTTTTCTGTTATAATTTTTATTATTATTATTATTATTATTATTATTATTATTATTATTATTATTATTATTATTATTATGGGAAACATTACATAAATGTGTTCCTTGCATGTACACAGGCTACTTAAAATGATATTTTTTCCAAATATGCCAGTTTAAGAATATGTCCAATATAATGAACAAAATAATATTTACGATAGTTAGAAAGCAAATGTTAGCATTAATCCTTGCATACTGTCTAGGTCAAATTCTTTCAGCCTGAAATTACTGATTAAAAAGTAAAAATTATTTAAAATTTTAAACTATTTTGGGTCAAATTTGACCAGGATCTACTGAGATGGATTTCAGAGCTACCAGATTCCCTAAAATCAATGAAAATGGTGGTTTTAGGGAATCCTGAAACCGGTCATGTCTCTGTGTATTGTTATGGGACAGCGTTCCCAGAGACAGTCCGGTGGGAACCTTGACACTGTCACAAGAATTATTTGTGTTCCCGCCATATTTGCCAGCAGCATCGTGTCTTTGAAGGATCATGGTGGAATTGTCAAACATTGAAATAGTAAAACAGCAGAGTCATGTATGGTAATCATAAGGAACAGACATCAGAGGGTGTGAGAGCTGCGGCATGGTGGTGGAGTGGTTAGCACTGTCCTCAAGCCTGGCTGGGGTCTTTCTGTGTGGAGTTTACAAGTATGACCCACTCCCACAGTCCAAAGACATGTATGTTAGATTGACGGTGTCTTGAGAGATCTCCTCCCAGATCTGGGCCAGGGTATCGCTGACCTCCTGGACAGTCTGAGGTGCGACCTGGTGGTGTCGGATGGACCAAAGCATAATAGATTAGGCCAGGCAAGTGTGGATGTCAGTCAATGGTATCAGTTTCTTCATCCTCCAGGAACTGCCTGCATAATCTCATGACGAGGTTGAGCATTGTCCAGCACCAGGAGGAACCCAGGCCCCGCTGCTCCGGTGTAGGGTGCAGCAATAAACAAATTTGCCCTGCTTAGTAATTCTGTATCAAGTGTAATTGTTGCATTTGTATAAAAAAATAAGCTGGCCTCTATCCTACTTATCTGGCAGGAAATGATAAGAAATCAAGCTTGTTCTGCTGCAGAGCATGTTCCAATCAGTGATTAACAATCAAAGTCTAAATATTATAATTATGTCTTTTATGCCTTTTAATTGTGACTATTATCCATGGAATTTGATGATTTCTTAAAATAAAACCCCCAAAAGTAGGAAACAGCAGTACCTGGTGAGCATAGGGAAGAGAACAATAAACAGCCAACCTCCAAGAAACACCTACAACACAGCTTGAAAAATTACAGAGAAAACAATGTTGCAAAATGCATAAGACGCAGATTTTCAAAAAGACATGTTTTCCTTTCCCTGGATTTTCTCTTTATCTGCTGCCCTCCTCGTGTCTCATTTCAGTCCACTTTTCCTCCTTTGCTTCTCTATTCTCTTATTTCCTCTCTCCACCTCATCGCTCTGTGATACCACAAAAATAACACCCAAGCATGCTGGCTTTTCAACTTTTGGTGTATCATTTAAAGCTATATATTGGTCAGGGTTAGGCTTAGCTGTCCTTAGTCAATGCTACATGGCATCAAATGATATGCAAAATAATTAAATACAATTTCCATGTTGTCCACATGCCTTTCTGTGAGGCTGTAATACCATATTTTTACCACAATCACCTCTGCCTTTGTCCGTTCATCCTTCTCTCCAGGACAGATGAGGTGAACAAGAT
This sequence comes from Archocentrus centrarchus, assembly GCF_007364275.1. Lineage (NCBI taxonomy): Eukaryota > Metazoa > Chordata > Actinopteri > Cichliformes > Cichlidae > Archocentrus > Archocentrus centrarchus. The sequence goes on along the minus strand of NC_044354.1, from coordinate 1,822,525 downwards.
TACTCTTCTTTGAGCCCGAGATGGTTCTCTATCTACCAAGGGCATCGTTGTATGTGAATAATGTCTGAAGTGAGGAGTAAATATCTTTCCATGACAAGTTGTTTGGATTGGTGCTCATGTGCAATCTGATGCTTTATGTATCACAGCTTAGTCTGTCTGGCTGCTAGCCTTGCTGGAGAAGGGCTGGCCTGTCAGTGCCTCTGAAACACTAAGAAGGAAAAAGGGCTTATCAGGGCAGACAAAGAACTGCAATGTAGCCCAAAATGTCACTTTGACTCTGAGTTGTTCTGATGAAGTGCCTCGCTGAGGTAATACATCTGATATGGTGCAGATTTAAAGAAAAAAAAATATGTCCATTTAGGCATGTGGATCAATTTAGGGGCTTACATTACTGGGAGATTAAAGGCAAGAGATTGGTATCATGTTAATCCAGCACAATTACATGCTCCAAATAACCCATCAGCTGAGGTCAAATTTTACACAAAAGCCACATGTGATTAACTTGAGTTAATGTCACACAATGACCTTGCAGAGTACAACATTTTTTGAGTTCATCAGGATTATTAAAATCAGCCTCCTGGCTTTACTTTGAGTTCCAATGTTTCACGAGCCATGAACTGTTTGCTCTGAGATAACGTGGGGTCTGAATGCATTTATATAGTCCATTTGCAGCCTCCTATATTTACTGAACACAAACCAGTGAAACCATTCAGCAGAGGTGAACAGTGAAATCACATCACTCTTCTCAGCAGAATACAGATAAGCATTCAGCCATTAAAACTATTTGTCAAAGAGGTTTCAGTTAAGGGCATCTGAGAGGGCACCACTGACAACCTCCTTATACGCTTCATCTCATTGTCATAAACATTCAAACACGAGGCTCCAGTTTGTAGGAGTTCTGTTTAATGGGAGTCATCCAACGTGAAGCTCATTTTGCCTTTATAAAACAGCAAGCATTTTAAGGCGGTTAGTGGCAGCCACCAGTTATGGCACTTAATTCTGGGAGCAGTCTATTGCTAGTTTAACTGCAGTGGGAAGCACAGGAAAACACCCACATGCACAAAAACTTTTTCAAGTGCACGCTATGGTTACCTAACAGACATTTGTGGGCCCATAAAAGCAGGGATTTAACTTGGATTTAGAAATTGTGATTCCTGCGGAGTTGGTGGGTGGGGGGGCCGGGTGTGCAACAATCATCCGCTGTGCTCCCATTTCATAAAGTAAGCCATTTATATAACTTAAAGACACAAATACAAATACAGACGTGGACTAATTTGTTGGTACACTTCCACCACAAACAAATAAAGATGCAAATATCTCTGAAATAGCTTGAAACTGGCAAAAGTTTAATGGCATCCCCCTTATTGTTTTATTCCATATTTAACACAAATCAGATTTTGCTTTTGGTTATTGATTCAGATGTATATTTTATATAATTATACAAATGACAATGGCATGGACAAAAAAAGGTGATATCCTTAATTTAATATTTTGTAGCACCACCTTTTGCAGTAATCAGTACCAACAAGCAGTTTCTATACTTCACAATGAGACGTCTGCATTTTCCAGCAGGTAGTGTGGCCCCCGCTGCCCGAGCAAACTGTCTCAGGTTTGAAGGATGGCGTCTCCACACTGAGATTTCTCAGATCTTTCCATAGATGTTCAGTAGGATTAAGATCTGGGCTCATGGAGGGCCATTAAAGAATAGTACAGTCTTATTTTCTCAGCCCTTGTTGAGTGCTTTTAGCTGCATGCTTTGGGTCATGATCCTGTTGGAGAACCTATGACCTGCACCTGAGGCTGACCTACTGAGGAAACATACTGAGCATCATGTTTCACTCCAGGATGACTTGATAGTCTTGAGACTTGGGAAAGGCACAGGGAGACTTGAATCTGTGCTGCATCTGGCCTGTGCCAAAGCAGCCCCCAAACAAAGCCGAGCCCCCTCCATGTTTCACAGCAGGTGTGGTGTTCTTTTCTTTTAGAGCTTCATTTTTACTTCTGTAAACACAGAGCTGAGCTGAGTGGCCAAAAAGCTCCAACTGTGTCTAATCAGACCAAAGGACATTCGTCCAGAAACTTTGTGTGTACTGTGTCTAACTGTGCATGTGAGAAATAAACCTTATCAACCTGGGAGGTTGGCTACAGTCCCATGAACATATACTATTTTAATATTGGCAACTGTGGTCGAAGGAATAGCCTTTACCTTTAACATGGATGTCTATAATCTTCTTTCTAAGCTCCTCAGACAGCTCTATCTTCTACTTTCTCTGGTCCATGTTCAGTCTGGTGCAGGCAGTGATGCCAAACTACACACAAGTATTTTTCCCTTTAAATAGGCTGATTGGCTGATAAAAACTTGACGGCATTTGGCGCCCTGGTGGCTTAGTGGTGAAGTCAGAAGCCACATACATATGCCGTGTTGCAGTGTGGGCGGCGCAGGTTTGAGTCCTGGCCTGTCACCGGTTTGCCCATGTGTCTTCCCCCGTGTCTTTGCCCCATTTCCTGTCTCTCTCTTGACTATAGATAAAAGCTGCTGTGTCCAAAACTGGAAAAAAACAAACTTGAAGGTATTTGTGATACTAGTTAAGGTTTAACACTTAGTTTGAAGCATGACTATAATGCAGGGATTAATAGTCTCTTTAGGGGTACCAAAAGATCTTTGTAAAATAAACAACAAATCATTTCCTTTTACAGTTTTACTGGTTTACTCGATCATATACTAAAGGCATTCAGGTATATGTTAGACAGCTGCTTTTAATTGAGCTTTTCAGGAGAAATAAAGCATTGTTTCAATGAGCTGTAAGGAAACCAACAAATTTGTCAGTGTCTTTATATTTGTTGAGAAACAAAACCCTGAATTGAGGAATTCATTTTAATTTCCCAAAATAATTTAGTGAAAGAGCAAATAAATCACACGATCAAACAACTTCAGTTTTCATACTTCAACTTTTCACTTTTATGTCTGAATTCAAAGAACTCCCACTCCTGTCTGATTCTTGAATGTCACTGTCCGCCCTCACAAACAGATGTTCACCTCCTGCATCCTGAACAGCAAATCTAACATCTTAAGCACTGAGATCTTCAGTGTTGTCTCCACTTAATCACTAATCAGTTTGGGACCATTTCACCAACATTGTTTTCTCTGCTAAATTGATCCCAGATTAGTGACATAAGGGAAGTTTTAATCAATGAGAAAAAAAGCTGTTTTATTTAGAATTCAATCCTGTGAGTTAAAGACACAAGGTTCACTTCAGATAGCATGTTGCTATTTTACACTGTAGATTATTAAAAGAGTTTTTTCCCTTGAATAATATTAGCTGTACAGCTCTATGTTAGTTTAAATCCTTTATTTTACCTTCATGTCAACCTTCAGAAAAGACTGAAATAAACTAAATTGTTAATGCAGTCTAATTTATTTTAGAACAACATAATATGTGATGTCAAAATAATGATTCATAGCATATCGACTGTGCAGCTTAACAAATTCTCATATAACCTAACCTCTCAGAAACAAAATCACTGAAGTGAAACCTTTTAAAGATTTCAGCTTAGTGATGGATAACAGAGGACTCTTAAAAATCCCAAACCTTCCCGTCAGTGTTGTGTACTGCCAAGAAAAATTGTATCTCCATTCACGGCCCGGCTAAAGAGCAGGGGAGGGTTACAGATGGTAATCACCTTAGTAGTGTAGCCTGTCTCCGAGTCTCCATCTAATATGCAACATTGATGACTGATAATACATTATTGATGCTCCATCCTGGCTGATCTTGAAAGGCCAGGTTCGACCGGGCCCATCCATCTCATGGATATTTTAGTACTGTTTCTCCCAGAATATGACTACTGCACTTACACAGGTCCAAATGATGAACAAAATAAAGTGCACCAACTGTTGTACTATCAGTGGGATTCACCTTCTCGGTCACTGTACAGCTTGAAGCATTTTTGTAATTATCTGACAGGCCGATAATGTGGCCAAGTGACAAAAATGAATGTACGCTCGCTGAACAAATCACCATAATATAACTTACTGCCCCAGGATCCAAATCAGTTTGCATATGTTTTTAAATGTACAAAATCCTTTCTGTGAATCTATAAACTTGCCTTTAATATCTGAAAATATATAATGTCAAAAGTTGCATTTGACATGTGAAACCTGTCTTGCTTCTGGCAAAAGTGAATTGTGAACATTTGTTTTAACGCAGCCTCAAATGTGGCACACTACAGTACTTCATGGCTGCAAATCACTTGTAATCCCACTGCAGCACAATACAGTTCTGGTGAATCTGAAATAAATTTCAGACTCTAGACATGCTGGTGGGAATATCCTCACTGTTCCTCTCTGCATATAAATTTTCAGCAATGCTGGAGGTTAAAGCATTGAGAGCTACCTAGATTCAGAATAATCAGGCCAACGTGTATAGACCCCAATCATTAAGGTTTCATTACACCAACAGTTTTTAAAAGCATCATTCTAGTCTGCAGCTTTGATCCATTTCTTTGTCTTGTCGAATGGCTGACTAGCTTTTTGTTTCACCACCAGACGTGTGTCCTTGTGTGCTGTTGATTCACTGCATAGAAAGTAGCTGATTTTACAGCATGTGCAATGAAATGATAAGCTGAAAAGAAGTCTGATGTCTGGAGACAGTATCCAAGTTTATGTCTGCCAAAGACAGAATCTAAAACCTGAGCTACATCTGCAGCTGTGTGAAGGTTATGGCAAGTAGTGTGATTGATTTACCAGGAACAGAGCGGTATGAGAAAGTATTATGTATGTAGGCTACCACAATACATGCATTCACCTATATGTTCATAACCACAGAATACAGAGCACAAAGGGATGTTTTTTTTCTAGGAATACATTTACACATGAGGTATAAATATGCCTTTTTTACAGTGTAACTACCGAGGATCAGTAGTGTTCACAGACATTGTTGGCATGCAGAAACAAAACTGCACAACACGCGTCTGTAAATCTGCTGTTTTGTTTATCGAGGGCAGGTCCCACACAGCCAGAAACCATGAAGAATAAGCCACAACCACTAACACCTCTGTCCCTCTGGTGCTGTCTTTTGTTTGTTGTATAACCCTCAATCTGTCATTTAGGTACAGGCAGAGCCGGTACTCCAAGCTAATGTATGCGACTTAGACTCCCATTTTTTGCACCAAGTTTGTTTTTGTTCTTTAGGCAAAATCCAATAAAAGAGGATTCACTCATGAAAGAGAGGGAGTTTATTTCACCCAGCTGAGTGCTAAAACGCCTCTTCACTTATACAATCGAGATTTTTCACTTTCAAGTAAGGAATGCCACTAAGCTCAACTTGTAATGAGTTTTGGGAAACAGGAAGGAGAAATATCCGATTTCCTCCTATTAGCCAGAGTTTATTGATAATTTAACAGTTTATGCCACCAACCTAAGACATGCACTGCATCCTGTATCCTCACTCTCGAAAGCTTCCCAGGCAAGCTTCCATCAACACCCGTCAATCCTCTTCTGCCATTTACTGCAACTGTCTCCTTAACATCCTCCCTTCATCAACTCCCTTGTCTATAAACCAACCCACTCATTTCCTGTTCTTATCTTTAGCATCCTAATTGTTCGCCATATTTATTATAAATCATACAGGCAAAGCAATCCATCAAGTAAGTGTCCTGCTCCCAACAGTTCCCCTTTATCAAGTTGTTTATCTTTGCAGTGTCAAACAAGGTGTATGCAAGTCATGAGACAAAAACGCTGTCTTTGTCTGTGCCCAAATGACTAATTACATAGCTTGTAGTGTGTGTGCGTGTGTGTGTGTGTGTGCGTGTGAAAATGTTGTCTACTGGAGAGGAAACTACCATAAAGGTTTTGAGTACTTTGTCTATCTATCATGCATGAAACAAAGCACCGTATCAAAACTTTACAAGTGTGTAGCTTAGATCAAAAGATGGGCGGGGCCTGACCAGTGAGTACTTCATATATTAGTGATAACAATCACAAAATTCTCAGGTATGATCTCATTGTAAAATTGTCTCTAATTTACCCAAAACCTAATCGCGTTAGCCATGTTTTTTTGGGGGGGGGGTTTTGCAACATCACTTGGCAACTTTTTAATGATTGCCCTAAACTGTTTCATTGTGCATAATAGATTTGAAAAGGTTTCTAGAGACGCCCCTTTGGCTCAGACAATCACAATGCTCATCAAGATAATTTATGAGAGGCTGTGAACGATTCCTTAAACTGCGGTCAACCTTTGAGGACTGCAGGTATGCTTCAGAGCTGCTCCTTGAGTGCAGACACACTCATAAAGCAGTGTCACTACATCTTTCTTTCTGATTAATCTCTGTGTATAAAAGACCTATTATGCCTGTGCCGTATCCTGACCCGAGCTCTCCACTGACCTTGTAGTTGATTATGTGTCGCACGCTCCAAAAGCCTGCAAAGGTAGGGTGAGTAATTGCATTGTGTTAGTGTTATTAATCTTGCATAACATAACAGCTTTATTAATCAGATATTTACAGTGTGTACCCTAAATATCGCCCTGTATCCACACAAATTTCCAGTTTAAATGATGCAGCTGTATTAAGAATCCATTATTGCTCAAGGATAATGGTTTCCACCGCCTTCCAGTTTCCCTTTAATGCCAAAATCTGTTTTAGGAGATGATTAGCTTGGCTTAGCAAATCTACTGTCAAAAATTGACCTTTGGCTTTAATATTAAATAATAAAGACAGTCTAGGCTGTTGTTAATGACAGCACCTTATTTGGACACTGCATCCCACTTTACTCGGTCTGCATGACATAAGTCTCCAGCTGACAGCGGTTGTTGTTTTCAGGGTTCCTGCTTGGAGACTAAGTATTGATTTCCTCCCTGTGTTCCTTCCACAAGTAATATACAGTTATAATCTAATTGGTGTGCAGGAACTTTGGGGAACTGTGTCTACTGAGACACGTGTTATGTATTGTTGCCACCTTCACACTCAGGTTCACAATGACCTGGTGTCAGCTATCTCCACTGCTGATGTAGCACCTTTGGTCACAGAGGAAGTTCTGAGAAAAGCTATAAAAAAAAAAGCTTTAGTGGATCATTCAAATAAACATGGAGTTTAATTTGTATTCCAGTTCAGTTTTATTGTATGTGTATAAAAAAAAAGTTATGAAGAAAATTGTAGAGTGAGGTCAAAAAGTGTATTAAAGTTTTTTGATAAAAATAAAGAAAGAGTAAAATAAATATATAAACGCAACACAAATTGTAAATATTAGCATTTGAGTGAAAATTAGCATTTTTGAAAAAATGTAAATTTGAGTATACTGTATGTATCTGTTATAGTTGTTGGAGAAAATCCTTCTCTGCAGAAGCCAGAGGGTGCAGCATGGCCTCTGAAGACTGCCGTGCTAATACTCTTTGGCCAGGGTGAAGCTGATTTGGTGCAGATGTCCATCTCCAGAGTAGCAAAACGCCCTCGGACATGAATATTCACTCTACCATGTTTCACTGTGGATATGACCGGCTGCAGTAATATTCTCTCTGCTCTTTCTTTAAATCTTACATACACCTTTCAGTTCCTGCCATAAACCTCATACATCATTAAATAGGGCTTTTTCCCAGTATGCTATTACAAACACAATGTCTTAGTACACATGAAGCAGCCTTGTTTCCACTCCTGTGAAGAGGTTTACAGACCACTGCTCCTCCTATGAGACACCCACCTGACAGCCTTCTTTTGGCAGCAGTTTGCTGGTTGGAGTCTTAACATTTGTTATTTAGTAAACTCTGTTTATGTGGTTTGCTCTGATTTGCTCTTCAGTTTCTGAGCAAAAAAAGCTTCATGTATTGATCTTATGATGGTGTGGTCACTTTTGGTCTGCTTTGGATGCTGGTGATCCAGTGTGTTGGAGGGCCGCACATTGTCCTCTGAGAAACATCAATGTAGCCGCGATCGATTGATGATGACTGATGCTAACCCTGCTTTATTGGGAATACTATTAATACTTTTAAAACTGATAAACTGCTGACTTTTTGCAGATTCCATGTTTTTACTTTATGTCCTAACTTCTTGTTTTTTAATGTTTCGAAAACTTCCTACTTTGTCTGTTATGTTTAACAGACGGAGGACCCAAATGAGAACTCCGAAGGCAGGCAGAGATAAACGAAAGGCAAACCTGTTATTGAGGTTATTGCAAAAGTAAAAAAAAAACAAATCCAAAGGTCCACATGCAACGGCAGGGAGCACACAGGGAAGACAAAGATAGACCTGTCCATGTACAGCATGTGCAGGTATATATATATATATATATATATATATATATATAAAAAATGTAAATAAACATGGCTTTTTCTACATGTTTCAGCCTTGCGTCCATATGTAACCAGCATTTTAGGTCACTGAAAACAGCGCTTACATCCAGAGTGAGAACTGTTAGAAACTGTGTTTTAAAGGCTAAAAGGAAGTGCCCTGCACTATGAACGGGTTGAGCATAGCCAGGGTATCCTTCTGTAATCTGGATTCACTTACCTCAACATCAGCAATCAGGATAAGCAGTCACATGACCCAGGGTTTCCCCTTCGTTTTCATATGAAAAATGTGAAGAGGTTACAGAGATAACACAGACTGAAGCAACACAGCAGCTGCAGACAAAGCAGCAGTGTGACAGAAAAATCACTGTACAGTAGTTTAATGTTAAAAGCACTGAATGAGTGTGTGTGCTCTTAGAGCTGGCAAAAATGCTGATTGTGTAAGTTAACTAACTTGTCAACATCACAACTCTATTATTAGGACACGGGAATCTGATGCCCTGTAGTTGAGTATTTAAATAAATTAATGTTTAAAAGACTGTTTTAGCTTTTATTCTTTCAGCTGAACCTTGTTTAATGGTCTGAGAACAAGTAAAGAATAAAAACAGAATTCAGATGTAGGCTTAGTCTGCCTACGGATGTGGTCAAAGGTCAGCAAATGCAAACAGGCGAGCTGTTTTAGGATCATATATTAAGACTTATTAAATTGTTTGCAACTAATAGGGAAAAAAAATCAAGGACTGAAGCTGTGTGATGTCTTTAGGCTAAAGACATAAATAAGTTAATTGCATAAATGAGTTAGATAAATAAAATCAGTTTGTAGTTAATAAATAAATATGTTAAGTTCTTTGTAAAAAATAAAATAAAAAATCAGTTCAAAAAGTGTTCTAAAAACTTGCCAGAGTGAGAGGATTGTGCAATGTTGTGTGAATCTTCAGCATATTTTCTCCAGTGTTGGAGAAACAAGCTTGTTTCTGAGCATAGCTCCTGTGCTGCACGTGCTGATACGGAAACGTTTGTCTTTGTGAGTATCTGTAAATGTTTATGTATAAAAGTCTGATAAAATAGTATCAGCATGTGTGTTGTTTCCCATCTAGTCAGTGTTCTTGAGTGTAGCACAAAAATCCAGGTTTCCTTTGCTTTAGCTGGCTCCACAAAACCAAAAACCCCAGCTGGCGATGATGGGTATTAAGACAGTGATTATCAGCTTTATCTGTTAAGTGGAGCTTTTTGCTTCTCAGGCTCTGAGAACAAAGAGGTGTTTCGTGGGTCACATGACTCTTTAACCTGGATCTGTGGATCACATGGCCTTCACAGACACTGATTTCTGGAAGTGTTAGAATCATGTCTGTTTTTAATGCAGTACTGAGGATCATTGATTTACGGCCTTGTCCCTTGCACACAGAGATTTCTCCAGAATCTTTTGATGATATTATGTACTCAAGGTGATGAAATATTCAAAGTCTGCAATTTTATATTGATTTTACATTGATTTTTCTGGAATTTGGGTTGTGAGTATTTTTATTTAGTTAGCTTTCATTCTTTCGAATTGCCTCATTTTTGCATGTTGCTATGTTGGTGCAAGGAAAACACCCTGTGATGTTTGGCGTATGCCCTGCAGGTGGATCAGGTCCTGCACTTTGAAGATACAAACTTCTCCATGGCCCGATGTGGAAAATCCCTGAAGGCGCTTTACTGTAGTTGCCATGGAGCTCGGCAATCTACAGACTGTAGTTAATTAAAAAAAGGAAAAAAAAAAACAGCAATTTCATTGAAACTCATTTCATTAAAGCAACTGAGACTCAATCATTTTGAGTAGCCCTTACAAACAAAACTAAATCATACAATCGAAATGCACTGTATGGTCCAGACAAAATCAACACATCTACAGAATTGCACATGAAAAAAACCTCTGATGTCTGACAGATGAACAGCTGGACCAAGAAATAGGCAACCTTTATTCCTTATTCATCCCTGGGACCGAACAAATTGCATAAAATGCCAGGTTCACCCAGGGGTCGCTGTCTCCCAGACATGTATTCTTCATCCAAGGGCAGCGTGAAAGAAATCATGTCCTGCCTGGCCTTTCAAGATCAGCCAGGATGCAGCATTATGTGAGAATTTGCATCTTCTTGGCTACGTTTTTTTTTTTTCTTCAAAACTCTGCAAAACTGAGAAGCCTATTGCATAATTTTTTCACTTTGATTTTTGAGTGTCTTTGAATTCAGCTCTCTTTATGTTGATCATTTTAATTTCTATTTCCATCAAACGATGCAGCATTTTTCATTCCTAACACATTACCCAGTCTATATTGGTAGAGATATCCAGCATGATTTTTTTCTCCCATTGAAATCTGATGTGTCAGTGTTCCTGTCATTCATTATAATATATATATATTATATCATTTTATATAAATAAAAAATGGTGAGAGGCCACTGAGATATTTCCCTTAAGAATAGAGGGATTGTGATGGTGCCACCTCCTTGTGGCTTTACTAAAAAGTCAACTTTGATTAAAAAAATAAATAAATAAAAAATAAACAAAAACATCATCCAGATTTACTAAGGCCTTGCCTCCTAACACCTTTAGTCAGTATCAGAACTATTCCCAGCCTTACACCATTGCATCTCTTGATTCTAGAGTACATTTCTTGATATATCGAGAGATGTTAGGATTTCCATTTTGTGTGGCTTAATGCACTTGAGAATGCAGCCAAGCCTGTAATCATCTCCCACAAAAACAGTAGATTTGTTATACAGCAGCATTTCTTTAACAGCCGTTTGAAGCTTGCTTCAATTGCCTTAAGATGTTGGGCTCAATCAGGCTACGATCTGCTGTCTTTCTTTAACTTTTCTCTTCCCGTCCATTCAGCCATGTGTTGTAATGCAGCAGCGGCCCATCTGGCTGTGAAATGCTATCACTAAACCCTGGTCTTCATCAGGCTGAATGAGACCAGTAGAATCAGTGCACTTAAACTAGATTGCTTTACCCTGCCACGTGCATAATGGCCTGATAGGTGGTTTCATAGAGCACTCAGTTTCTGAAAGTGTGTTATAAGAAAGACAATGTGTGTTTGTTTTTAGTGTAAAACACGCTGTATGGGTATGTGTCTGTTTACATACATGCTAACAATCCTACCACGTAAAATCAATACCACAAAAACTCAAGGTGATCCTTCAGGACTGCTTGGATCCAATTTAACCAACATGATTAAAGTTTGTTTGGCCACATAAATTAAAAGAATTAAATCTATAAATCCATTCTCCTTGTGTTTTCAACATGTCCAAATCTCACTAAGTCATCTTAGCAGCACACCTCCTCTTGTCAATTAAAATACAAGCTAATCCTTTAAACCAAACAGATTCACATCATGGATCCAGAGACACACAAAGGGAATAGGACCCCTCTCAGAGAGGACGGTATTTACTGCGGTGTCTGTGCCATATCCCTTTTTAATTAACACCGGGAAGTGGTGCAGAGAGGTTGCAGGGGTGCTGGTAGGTAGATGGGTATTTTCAGCAGCCAGCTGATAACCCTCTGCCCAGGGGTCTGCACAGTCAACAGCAGGACATGCCAAAGGTCTTCTAGACAGCTCAGTGAACCAAGCATCTATTCCAACACCAGGCCGCCACCCTTCTGGGCAGAGCAAGAGGAGCAGGATCATGAGGCTGGCAGCAGAGACAGAGCTAGCAGCCACAGCATTCAGCCTTTTCTCCACCACCCAACATGAGCCAGGAACACGTGAGAGGAAAAGCTGTGTAGCACTGGGAAGGAGGGAGGGTAGAAACTAGAAAGGGAGACGGAAAGAGAGATAGGTAGATAAGTGCTGGAGATTAAAAAAAAAAAAAAAAAGCGTTTGCAATGGAAAGCTCTTAGAGGAGCTGTGCACCTTTAAGTGGAGAGGCATCTTTGCAGCACCAGCTGCTTTTCTTGCTACTCACCACTCACTAAACTTGGCAGTAAATTTAAGAGCCATGTTTGATCACCTCGTGCTTACTGTCTGTCTCCTCAGAAATAACATATTCCTCTTTTTTGTTTTGTTTTTGAAAGGTGTCACGAGAGGATGCCCACCACTGCCATTGTTTCCACTATCTCAGCTTCACCACCCCATGCTTGTTAGTGTGATCACTGCCCCTTTGGTGTTTTTGCTCATAATACATCTTTTCACTTCAATTAACTGCTGCAGGGCCATTGCAGGAACTTAGAGGGATGTCCCCTCAGCAGAGCTGTTACCTTGGGGAGTTGATGTAGGAGTGAGATGAAAATAAGAATGCACGAGAAGAGAGCAGTAAGTATACAGAGAGGGAGGAGAGAGAAAGTGGGAATGCAGTGTGCCAAAGCTTCCCACCCACCGCTCGTGTCTATAATCTCTCGGGAAAGAGCTAACTATCAGGAAAAGAGTTGTGTTGTGAGGAGTGCTGACAGCTTCATCTCTTCTGCCCCCTACTGCAAAGGAAGCGTTGATGGAAGAAGATTTCAAAGAGGGGGGGGGGGGGGGGGGGGTAGTCTGGATGTCTACATGTCTAGGTTGTTCCCCTGGAAGAATAAATTGTATCTATACATCACATTTGCTATATTAAAGTGTGCCAATCTTTAGAGTGCAATGACAATTTACTGCTCAATAGATGTATCAAAATACAGAATATCATCTACAAGAGGTTGTTGATTGATAACAGTGAGTCAGTAATTGCACTGCAATTGGAGTACCATCATTTACAGTGGTTAAGGAAAGAAAAAAATGTTGTTTTACTGATCACTTGCAAAGGTTTCTGTTCAGCCAAAAAGTTAATCATGATCTATTATGATATATTCTAAATAAAGGAAAACTATCAGAGTATAGCATCAAGTCAAGTAGCGGAGGGGCAATCAGTTTCAGGTGCACTAGAGGGGCAACAATGAGACAACCCCTCAACACAGGAATGGTTTTACAGGTGGAGGACACCAACAGTTGTCCTTCTGCATCTTTTCTGACTGTTTTTTCACTAGTTTTGCATTTGGCTAAGGTCAGAGTCACTGCTGGTAGCATGAGGTGATACCTGGACCCTGCAGAGGCTGCACAGGCAGTCCAACTCCTCCAGGATGGCACATCATTCTGTGCCATTGCCAGAAGGTTTGCCGTGTCTCCCAGCACAGTCTCAGTCTCACCTAGTGGGCCATGTGCTCACTGCCCAGCACCGTGGTGCCCAACTGGCATTTTCCATAAAATACCAGAATTGGCAGGTCCACCACTGGCACTCTCTGCTTTTCACAGATGAGAGCAGGTTCACCCTGAGCATATAGGATAGACATGAAAAGATCTGGAGAAGCCATGGAGGACGTTATGCTGCCTGTGGATCAGTGATTGTCTGGGAAGGTATATCCATGGAGGGGGATACAGACCTCTACAGTCTAGGACAGGTGCTGGTTCCTCCTGGTGTATGGCAATGCCCGGCCTCATGTGGCGAGAGTATGCAGGCAGTTCCTGGAGGATGAAGGAACTGATACCACTGACCGGCCCCTCAAGTGAATTTTCCAAACCAGTATTACACACTTTAAGTTTTAGATTCACATCTTGACTATAGCAGTTGACACAATCGACTACTTTTGTCCTCATTGTTGCTAAGAGCTTGTTCAAAGGAAATCATTGGGTTTCTCTCTTAAATGTGTCCGAGCCTGGTTCTGCTGGAGGTTTCTTCCTGTTAAAAGGGAGTTTTTCCTTCCCACTGTCACCAAGTGCTGCTCATAAGAGGATGTTTGATTATTGGGCTTTTCTCTGCATTATTGTAGAGTCTTTACCTTATGATATAATCCACCTTGAGGTGCCTGTTGTTGAAGAAGAAGAAGAAGAAACAGCCTTTATTGTCCCACAGAGGGGAAATTTGGGTGTAACAGCAGCCGCAGTTATTATAAATATAAATAAAGATATAATAATTCACACTATTAAGAAAAGAATATATATAAAATCAACAAACAATATTAACCTTAATACTACTAATAATAATAACACTATATACAATGTGCATGATGTGCCGGACTATTTACAGTACCACATCACACAGTATATATGTGATGTGGTGCTATATAAATAACATTTAATCGAACTGAAAAACATATTGCAAGATCTTGACCTTTAATGTGAAGGGCATTGAGATGATTTTTGTGAATTGGCACAAATCTAAGAATTGAACTGAATTAAATGAACTGCTGCAGGAAATATTTTTCATTCAGAGCGTGTGCTGAAAGAATCACTGTGGCTTCCACGGTGAAGACATCTAATAATAGTAAAGGAAACAGAGTATATGCTAACTGAAACGAGATCAGGAGCATTTCTTCACTAACAAGTGTACTTAGAATTTAATATACATGGTATTCTCAAATTCATATCTCAAATGTTGTTTTGTTTTTTCCGACATATGCCTCTCACCAGCTGTTGTCTCCATCTCATGGGCCATATGTCCTGAAAATCAGACTCCCATTTATCTGCTAATTGCTGTGACAAGTTGTTCTATTTTATTATCTTCATTTACCCTCCACATTTCTTTGTGCTGCATATTGTCTGTTATTTTAGTGATATATTTAATGTATGCAGAACCATCTACTATAAGTCACAGTGGAATACGTTTGCAAATTAAAACAATTTAGCGGCAGTGTGCTAATCCACACAGGGCGATTTAACAATAATTCAGCTCGACTTTGAGAAGGTTAAAATACAACCCACCCACATCGCAACAGCCCACCACCTCCCGTGCTTCCGCAGCCGATGGGGAACATCCATGAGGAGTGGTGGTGGGGGCTGGAGGGTGGCTGTTACCAATCCCACCCTACAGTCCTGCAGAATATTGGCTGTCAAGAAACAGACGCTATCAATCATTAGCAAAGTCACAGCCAATGTGAAGGATACCAGTCCTCCTTAGGCCTCATCGCTGTGACAAGGCAGCAGTTGCATACAGTTTGACATTGCAGTGCTGTAGGTTGAGATTAATGGACACTGAGTGTATGTACTTTAAAGGGCACCAGATAAAAAAAAAAAAAAATTTTAAGTTTCAGACCTAAGGGAGATGAAACAGTCTTTAGTGAGTGGGTGTGCAGAAAAAGTGGGCCTTGATCCTTCCGTACCTCTGTGGAGAAGATTAACAGTGAAGATACAATGGCAAAAAAATTAAGCACTAAGACACAAAGCAAGCTGGGATCTGCTTAATAGGCTCTGCTTCTTGGCACGTTTGCATGATCATGCATCGTATTTGATCCTTTTTTTTTTTCCTCCATTCCCTCTTGAGAATTTGGCCAAAATATAACATGAAAAATGCTGTCTACTACTTGCAGATTCAGTTCTATATTTTTGTTCTTTGCACTGAAGTCCACGTACAAAGTCTTATGTGGATTCCTTTGGAGTCTTTTCTTTCTCTTGAAACTTTGACAAACCAATTCTATTATTTGAAATTCTCTTAAAGTCGGAGAAACGGATCTGAAGCCTTGATGTTTAAGACTTTGCAGCAACTCTCAGTTCTCCAACTGTCACTCGATGCTGTTTTGCTCTGGGATATTTTAGCTACAAAATAATGGCTCAGAAACAGCAGTTCAGGAACTCACTGTAGCAAGAAACACCCAACTGTGACACCATCGCAGAACTCAGCCGTTTATGTCAGTAAGCCTGCCATTTAATCTCACACTCAAGTCTGTTACAGAATTCCAGCCAAAATGCAGCACATTTAAATGCATCGCTCCCCCTGTTAAAAACAAATGAAAGCCATGTGAAGTGTACATTTCCTCTGTTTTTTTTTTACTGTTTCAAAGGGATTCCAGGACGCTGATGTATTTTTGTTTTTGATCCTTGGGACTAGCAATAGATTGTTCTGGATTTAGATGTGATCAGATACTTATAGGATTTATCAAGCTTTCACAAGCTGCTCTCTACCAACACAGCCACGGTTGAAATCACAGCGCTGTGTTTGCAGCTCTAACAAAGGACATCATGTAATGCACATCTTTGCCAAATCCATGGACACTGTCAGTTGGCACATCTTGTGCAATGAACTCTAATCCCCACCCAAAGCCACTCTGTGTCAGTGCAGGGAAGTTCTCCACCAAAACATTCTGATTACTCTTTAAGACCCACAAATGCTTGAAAGTGAATATTCAGTGTATCATAAGAGGATTTTGATTACCTAAGAAAAACTACATGTGCAGTGTCATATACTTCAGTTTTATTTGTGCGCTGAATTGTTTTAAATGTGTTTATCACTACTGCCCTTTTCCTTTATATAAAATGTTTCTACTCTTGTACAACAGCAGGTCACAGTTTTCTCATGGTGGTTTATATTGTAAAGTTAGAGAGACAAACCCAGTGATTACACAATATCCTGTGAGCGAGCTCTCGGCAACAGTGGGGAGGAAGAACTCCCTTTAAATAGGACGAGATCTCTGACTAAACCAGGCTCAGAGAGGGGCTGCCATCTGCTGCAACCAAATGGGTGGTCACAGAAAATGGAGCATAGAGAGACCACAAATAATAACCAGGATAAAACACAAACAGCACGAGATAGCAGACAAATGTTAATAACGTGCAGCAGTGGTGTTTAAATGCATGGGGAGTGAAAAGAGGAGAGTGGAGGAGGAGTGTTCGGTGCTGACTAAGGGATGATGTAGGTTCACATGATCACCTGATAGCCTTCATCTTAGAAGTGAAGACTGGAAGCTGCCTCCACAGGAGAGAATCCTGGTGGCTCAAAGATCTGCCATTCATTCCAGGAGCCACATGTAAGCTTGCATTCTGAGAGAAGAGTGCTCCCTTGTGATCATTATGTACCCTGAGGTCTTTTACATAAAGATAATTTCTATTTTATTTTATTTGCCCAAACAGTTTCTGCATCTACAGTAGAAACACCCTACTTTTATTCTAGGTCTGCAAAAGATCAGCTGCCAGGAACCAATAACACAGGATACTTTAAGAATTTAAACAAACATACCCATACTTGCATTTCTGGATCCCCTTAAATGATGCCACATATTTCCACTATCAGTGGTTTCTAATTCAAATTCCACGAGATGGGCAGCAGAAGTGGCATTCATCTGCAACTGTTAATTAACAGTACAAACTTGCAGCTAATAGACAGTGCTCTTCCTAATTGAACTGCCAGTTGCATTGTTGCAAGTTGTTTGTTGGGAATAGACGCATGTTTGTCCTCTGCAGTGTAATTACAAATGCCTTCCCCACTGGGAGAAGGGATCAATCTTGGGTGTCACCAGTGTTAGATACATCCCCTTGTATCCTTGGGTACTGGTTCTCTGTGGCAGAGAAAGTTTATCATCACAGATAGAGAGCCTCTTCCATGACTACAGGCCGTACTGCAGCTTGCCTCGTCCATTTGTAACAACAACTGCTTCTCTGGATCATAGCCATTACTTCTGCCACTCAGATTGCAAAGAAAACAGAGCGAATTCCGAATTTATGAACACTGCCCTCTAAACATTGTCATTTGATGGACTCCTAAATGTGAGGGAATTCAATTAGGAAAGGAATAGAGTTTTGAAAATGTGGCACTGTGCCTGCCAGTTACTCAAGGGACGTGATTGATGTCTGTGAGTGGCATTTAGCACAGCTGACCCTCATTCAGATTACCATCTCATTAGCATCAATAGACCGAGACACACAAAGGAGAGCAGCGCCATTGCCTGAAAGCTGTTGCAAGGGACCAGCCTGAGGGAATTTCTGGTTACAAAATACTTTAATTCCATACTTTTAGTGTGACATTAGAGGAGAGCGAGTGCAGCTGCATACAATTCAGACACAAAATCCTACATTGTCAAGAATGATGCCTTAAGCATTAGATTTCCAAGCTGATTTGAATTTAATTTTTTTCAGTAGTGGAGCTAGCATGATTATATTTGTGGTTCTAATTATGACATCCAGTCTCAAAAGGGAAGTGAGGGTTGTTTTTGTGGAAAATAAGACATTTAAATGAAATTATTAATCTACATAATGTATGAAAGCAAGTTTTTTGTGCTTCAGTAATTTTGTAATATGCATGAAGTGTTGTTTACATGTTCTCATTGGAGCATGACAGCAGCTAATAAAACCCAGAGTCTCTATAGTGTGCAATCCGAGCTGGAAAGGGAATCTGTTGTAATTGGCACGCCATCTACATCCCAATCTATCAATACCGGACATTGTTTATTAAGGCAAACATGTCCCATGCAAATCTGGGACAGTTCCCAACTGCACAGGCAAAATTTGGAGGACAGTCAATGCTGCACACATATAAATATATATATATAAATATATATATATATATATAAATATATATATATATATATATATATATATAAATATATATATATATATATATATATATATATAAATATATATATATATATATATATATATATATATAAATATATATATATATATATATATATATATATATATAAATATATATATATATAAATATATATATATATATATATATATATATATATATATATATATATATATAAATTTTTGTTGTGGTTGAGACAGCATATTATATGAAAAACAGGGAATCTCTTGTTTCATTTGACTAGCTGCTGCAGGCCTGAATATGGCCTACTTTTACCTTTTCCTCTTCCCCCTGGTGGCGCAGATGTTATAAGAAGAGGTTTAAATATAGTCTGTACAGATGTTTGTGTGTGATGGTGTGCAAGGTAGGTGTAGATTTTGAATCCTCTGCATTCAATCAAGGTGATAAAATAAATACGTGGATTCAAACTTGGAATAGAGAAGATGAAGGAAAGAAAGAGACAGACGGAAAGAGGAGAAAAGCGAGAGAGGCAGTAAAGAGAATAAGAGACAAATGGAGCGTGTGAATATGAATGCAATTTTGCAGAGAAACGTGTGTGGAAAAAAAATAAGAAAGTAAAGACCTGGAGTAGAAGAGGGAAAAACTAAAACAATGAGTGGGAAGAAGGAATAGGTAGAGAAGAAATACAGGGTCTGTCTTGCATGTATTCAGTACCATCTCCTGTCTGTCTCTGATCAATAGCTGCTGTCGCTCAGTGCAGCTTCAAACCCCTCCTGCTTATAACCACAAATGTAACCCCAGTCAGCCTTGCCAGGAGCTTTATTATTCATGTGGACCAAATACAAGACCAGAAAGCGGGATGAGCACACTGCAAGCTGGACTTGCTCACATGACTGATTTGACTACAAACCGTAGGAAGCTGCAGTTGGGACGAACACCACACTGTGTCTACACTGTCAAAAAAAAACCACTGCTCCCCGTGTTAAAGTGCTTTGGCAAGATAGAAAAAAAAGAAAAAAATCATATTTTAATGCTACTAAAACTGGTATTCTTCAGTCCTCCCAACAGTATAGTGTTATTTGAGTCTCCCCAAAATACACAAAAGGAGGAGAGAGGCACCAGCAGTGAGCTGAATATAAATGCAGCACAACATGAATCAATTTCAAATATAGTGTAAGCTTTAAAATCTTCATGTCATTCTGACTGCAGGGGTGCATAAAAGGCCAACATATCGCTCTGCATGAAAATGTACAGCAGCTTTAGCATTCATTGCTTCTTAAGAACATTTGTAACCATTTATTGGAGGTGTCCAGCCCTTCATTAAAAGTTAAATTTAACCACCAACTATATTTCTTAATTTAAAAAAAAAAAAAAAATATGTTACTCTCATTATATGCAGTTATGATACCACAGAGAAGGGTGCAATTGCAGTTTTCCTCCATTTTTATCAACCACATCAACAAAAAAAAGATGAATTGTCTCCTGTATACTTGAATATGTTTATATTCTTAATACTTATTAGACCACTAATTAATCACACACGACAGCATACTATTGGTAGAACAGGTTATTTGGAAGGGGGGGGGGGGGGGGGGGGGGGGGACTTAAACTACCGACTCTGAGTAAAAGTAGTACACAGTGCTGCATCTGTTTTTTCTTGCTTTCTCACAGATGGTAAAGGTTACTCAGTGAACCAAGAACTGCAGCGGTTTTTCTCCCTGCTTGTGAAATTCTAATGCATTTTAAACCTCATCCAACCTTTACTGAAGCAAGAATACACCTACAGAAATATAAGGGAAGGTCACTGGAGACAGTCCACACAGGCACATCCTTGTATACTTCTTATTCCTCTTGATTGCTTGTGTAATTGCTCTCTTGCATGCGCTTATTATTAAACACGTGAATGGTGCATTGGTCAACAAAGCCACAGGCCAACTTGTGCATGTACAATAAAAATTTGCCATGCCACGTTTGTTGGAGGAGATACTTCTGTTCCTGGTCTCATATTTATTATGTTTTTTTAAATGGCTGCTTGAACGCATGAAAGTGACTCTTATCACTCTGCGACGCTGCCGAAAGTAACTAAACAGGCAATTCACAAACTGTCAGTTTCATCCCTGCCACAATAAAAAGATCAGTTTTGAAAAGTCATCTCCACACAAACAACAGGAGATCCATGTCTAAGATCTCACATTTTTGGTACAGGCCTACTTCAAGGACTGACTTACCAAGTTCCCAGGAGGAAACAGGAAATGACAAAAGAGCCTTGAGGAGACAGGAAGGAAACATTTGTCCAGGGAGTCTGAACCAGTAGTATGATAAGATGACTTTTCCTTTTCCCTGTTTGTTGTAAGTGTGAGGAAACCCAGTCCAATTGAAGAGGCTTGTTCCAGTGCAGTAATAATGAAGATATTTTTCCTCATCAGTAGACAAAGGCCCAGTCCTTGATTAAATACTGACTCGTGATTTTATATGTTCTAATCAATAATTCACAGGAGATAAAAGATTGTAGGACTTATGTCTGATGTTACATCTTTCACCCAACATGTGCTTTGTTTGTTTTTAACTCTGAATGAGGCTGTGGCTCGCTGCAGCTGATCCCTCCTTAGAGGTTAGCAGGAGTGACACTAGCAGAAGTGGCTGGTAATAGATTTCTTAATCTCAGCTTCTCTGCTATAACTGCTATACTCCATTTGTACACTCCATCATAAACTCACATTTTTATCAAAGTGGACTGTGGACCTGTATACATTTTTTCAACAACGTATGCAATCCTAATTTATCATTAAGCCACCATACTGTTTGTATTATTCAGGCAGCTGTTTGTGTCTAAGTTGCAGCTCATCTGCAGCTCTGGTGTATTGTCAATGCAAAAAGAGCATTGCCATTAATCTTTTATAAGAGTGTGAAAAGGTTGGTGATGAGTACAGTCCCTGAAGTCTGTTTCATAATACAGTCCCTAAACATTGGGTATAACACCCACAGCATGCCAATGTGCAATGTGCCCAAATGGCAAAAATGCACTCTCAGTGACCACTCATGGACACAGGGATGTGAAGCATGCTTGTGTAGTGGACCATCATGTACTCAGCTATGTTTTTAAGACAAGCAGGATTTATCCTTGAAACAATTCTGTATTTTACTGAGCATAAAAATAAGCAGGGAACACACACACAAAAAAGTTTATTTAAAACTCCTGAGTCCCAGGCTCTTGTTTGGGATGCATTTTTAATTTCTCCTAGCTATTTGTGATTAGTTGGATCATCTTTGAGGAGAACAGACACACACACACACACACACACACACACACACAAAAATTCCCCACTCGCCCTATGGGCAAGTGTCCTCTACCAGAGGCCTGGGAGCTTGAGGGTCCTGCCCAGTATCTAAGCTGTTCCCAGACTTTCTTTCTCTGCTTGTCCACCACTACTATGTCCAGTTGGTTAGCCATCACAAGTTTGTCTGTCTGTATCTGGAGGTCCCACTGGGTTTGAATCCCAGCCAGGGCATGCATTCAGTGACTGAAGCCATGCCGGCTCAGACGTCACCCGGATTAACAAGGTCCGCATCAGGTGTTGAGAAACCAGGGCATACCAACGACTAGTGGAGGGGCACCCAGCGCAGGTCTGGCTCCAGAGCAGTGGTAGCCATGCTAAGAGTCACTTAATCTTGATCTCAAGAGGTTCTTGTTTAAGTTCAGAACAGAGAAAATCTGTGAACACAGATATGTGGAGCCAAACAAGCTGAAAATTTCCTTTGCAAATGTTTGGATCTCTGGAAACTTGATCTTATCCAGATGCCGGTGCAGGGCTCCATTTGTGACAAGTGTCTCTGGAAAAGACACTGTGTCACCTATGACCCCCACCCAAGCCACCACACAGCATGAGTTGTGATTGAATAATTAACCAATCTTCTTTTTTTAGGTTACACAATATTTTCTCCTTGAATTAAAAAGAGGAATTGCATGCTGAGTTGTATTCATTGCTTATGCTGGCAGGCTAAAAATAATACATTAATGTACAAGACACGCAGGCCATATAAAATCTGAGCTTGGACTGTGTTTGGCCTGCGGGGCATACTTTGGACACCCCTGCATTAGAGCATACCATAGGTATTAAAGGTACTGTGCTGCAGTAGTTTGAATTAGACTCCAATTTGTTCATGTAAGTCTTCTTCACACACTAAGGTCAGTTATGGAGTTCCACAGGGTTCTGTGCCAGGACCAATTTTATTTACACTATACATGCTTCCCTTAGGCAGTATTATTAGAACGCATTGGATACATTTTCATTGTTATGCAGATGATACCCAGCTTTATCTATTCATGAAGCCAGATGATGCACACCATCATCATTAAGTTATTCCTGTAGTTTAACTAA
The DNA here is from genome assembly GCF_007364275.1 of Archocentrus centrarchus. Classification (NCBI taxonomy): domain Eukaryota; kingdom Metazoa; phylum Chordata; class Actinopteri; order Cichliformes; family Cichlidae; genus Archocentrus; species Archocentrus centrarchus. The sequence continues at coordinate 1,799,614 of NC_044354.1, read as the reverse complement.
AGACAAAGAGCTGGATGACTTCTAGTTTCCTGCTTCTAATCTGATAAAACTGAAGTTATTCTAAGATAAGATAAGATAAGATAAGATAAAACTTTAATGATCCCACGACAGGGAAATTTGTGCATTACAGCAGCTCAATACAGAGAAAAAATGAAAAGGATGAGTAAGAACAAGTAACTAAACTAAAAACTAAAATAGAATAGAATAAAATAGCAAAAATCTATACACATATACATAAGCACTATATACATAAATATATATATATATATATATCAGTGTCAATACCCACATTTACATATACACACATATACACACACGTCAAAACACTATATACAGATATCAAAATATTATATACATTTGTAGCCAGTAAGGTACACAGCATACACAGTATGTATTATATGGGTGAGTGTAATAAATAAAATGTATCTGACTGTATGGATAAAGTGATGGCAGAGGAGGTAAAGTGTCCAAGTGACTCAAGACATTATGATGTGTTATACAGTCTAACTGCTGTTGGGATGAAGGAGCTGTGAAGCTTCCTGCAGCGAGGATGTTTCAGTCTCTGACTGAAGGAGCTCCTCAGCTCACCCACGGTCTCATGAAGAGGGTGATGGGGGGGGTCCATGATGGATGTCAGCTTTGCTAACATCCTCCTCTCACCCACCACCATCACAGACTCTAGAGGACATCCCAACACAGAGCTAGACCTCCGCACCAGTTTGTCGATCCTGCTCCTGTCCCTTTCGGTGCACCCCCCCAGCAGGCCACTGCGTAGAAAAGGGCAGATGCTACCACTGAGTCATAAAAGGTCTTTAACAGAGTCCTGCAGACACCAAAGGACCTCAGTCTCCTCAGCAGGTGGAGTCGACTCTGGCCCTTCTTATACAGGACGTCTGTGTTTGTACTCCAGTCCAGCTTGTTACTGAGACGAACACCCAGGTACTTGTAGGAGACCACTGTCTCCATGTCCTACTCGGCCCTACAAACATTAGAAACTTGTTGTATAACCAGATACTCTGGATGGCATTACCTTGGCTCTCTATTTTTATGATTAGGCTTCAAACTTACCTTATTGATCAAGCTTAAAGGGCTGGATCAGGTGATTCTGAACCATCCATTAGTTACACAGCAATGGGTTCCCATGATGCATTGAGTATTTCTTTTTCACTCTGTTTATATACCACTCTGCATTTAATCATTAATTATTATTCATCTCTGCCTCTTCCACAGTGTCTTTTGTCATGTTTAAAGTTAAAAGGGAGTTTTTCCTTCCTGCTGTCACCAAGTGCTTGCACATAAGGGGTTGTTTTGACTGTTAGGTAAAGACTACAATAATTACAGAGACAACCTTACAATATAAAGCGCCTTTAGGCAACTGTTTGCTGTTGGTGCTATATAAACAAAATTGAATTGAATGCGGTGTCCTGGAGCCAAGTGCACTTTTTAAGACCTGTCAACTGATGACCATCTGGTGGTGAGTTTCATTAGGTGGCAGTAAGGATGCTGAACAAGGATGCTGTGCGCAAATGTATAGCTAGGTTGCACTGGGACCATCTGGCAGAGGTCCCAGTGCAACCTAGTGCATCCTCAGTTTCCACCCATAAGGGGGTTGTTGCCTGTTATGGCAGACAGCCATCAGAGGAGAAGGGGTCCTATCAAGCTTGGTTACTCGTGGGACTCCAGAGGCAGCTGAGAAGTACCAGCAGGCAAAGCAAAGTGCAGCTTTGGTCGTGGCTGTAGCAAAAAAATATACAAGAAGAATGGACGTTTCTTAATTTTCCCACAGGTTAGTCATTAACTGCCTCAAGTTATGCTTACAATATGCTTACAGGTACTTTTTGTGACAGATACTCAGCCTTTCCTAAATGAACAGGAATGTACACAGAGACTGACAAGAGAAAGGGAGACAAACAAATACGCAATAAGGTGATTGAGGGAAGAGGAGACAGCTGGGGAAAACACACAGCTGAACTAAATCACAGAGAACAAGACAAGGAAGTAGAACTAAATACAAAACACAAGAAACCGACAAAATAAAACAGGAAACTACTGAGCACAGAGACAGGAATGCAGACTTGACACCACACAGGGAGACAGACACACTGAGGAAATAAAGACATGTGAACGAACATAACACAGGAGACAAGACACAAGCGGGAGGGAACATCTAAACTGGGGGAGACACAGAGGGAAAACTAAATATACTTTAAAGGAAAACATACAATAAACAATAATATCACAAGGCAAACCAAGAATCTCAGAATAATAAAATAAACAGAGTCCACAACTCAAAAACACTGGGCAGCTAGCCCAGCACCATGACACATGCTCTCCAGAGTGTGTCAGTGTACTGCGGTGTGACGACTGGGTGCAGTTACAAGTGGATCAAAGAACACTTCTAACCACATCTAACCACACTGCAGTGAGAAAGTGAATTACACATAAAATATTAAACCAGAGAAAGGAATGAAACACCACTTTTCATCTTAATATGTAGTTACCCTTTAAGTGGTATTTTGCAGCAGTAAGTTGACTTCTGCAGAAGCGTAAGTGTATCTGCATGAGAAGCATTTTCTTTCAGCCCTGAAAAAGGCTCATTGTCTTTTATTCACACACCTGCCTGATAATGCTTTGCTTTCCTTTAAAGCTGCTGCTGATTGAATTGTCTTGTGAACACAAGAGAATAATGAAAGCTGTTTGATACAGGGATTTAGTGTTTCTTTGACAAACTCAAACAACAGCTCTCACTTATCATACCGAGCAAGATGTCCTCAGTCCTTGGACTTCATTAAGCCCCACCATTCATGCTTGAAGTTGATTCTCTCTCCATTTTGCTAAATTTGCCAAGCTACAGTGATTTACTACTCTTTTCAAAACCACACACCTGGGGACTCCCATCTCATCAGTCTCTAGTCACTGGTCAAAAATTCATGTTCATGTCACTGTGATCTTACTTTATATTGCACTCACAGCTAAAGGGGATCACAGGACCCACTCAAAATTTCTAATAAAACCACAAATGAATGCTAATGAAATATTCTAGTATCCATATTATTACAACTTCTTTGGCAGAGAGGAAACAGATGATCCATAGTGCTGCAATCCATCCCGATAGTCTCTCAGTGGCAGCCTGCAGGAGAGAACCAGGAAATGGATGTGTAGTCTCCCAGGAGCATCACAGCTGTGGACTAATTAGGGAGCATGGTTCAGAATGGCATAAACTGGTCTGGTATGATTACCTGCAGGAGCCCAGGCTCCCAAGCTGATCGCCTCTGAGAATAATATAACCTTTACCTGAAGGAGGCATAAATGCTCAACTCTTACAGGCAAACATCCAACAAACCATCACTTTTGCTTAGCATTTTTGACAACTACAAAATAACTTTGAAAGTTGAGCCAAAATGTGAGTGTAGCAGCAGAGTAGTATATTACCATGTACGCTTTTTGATAAGCGCTCCTTGCATTGTGCTATTCTTTATGTTCTTTCCTGTTTTATTTTGGAGAAAAAAAAAGAAAAAAAAAAAAATCACCTTCAATGTCTGTCCTTCCTTCCTTTCTGTCTCTCCTTGTTTTCTGGCCTTGTGATTGTCCATCTTGCTCCATCTTGAAATATTTTACCTCTGATTTGTCAGCCGTCCTCTTCCACCCTAGTTATGTGGTGTGTTCTCCTTTGTTGGTTAATGTGTGTCCTCTGGTTGTGTATTGAGTTCTCTTTTTTCCCCTCTCATTTCCTCGGTTATTCGTCGAGCTTCTTTTCTTTAATTTTTTCTTTGGATTTGTACCTGCTTTTCTTGGATTCTCTAGCTTTTCTTGTTTATTTCTATTCCAGCCACTGTTATTACGACCCATAAGTTTACTAAAGTGCAATTTGTATTTTTCATCATGCCTGTCACTTTGGTGCTTTTCATTTCTCTAACTTGTACTTTCTCACTGGTCCTCTCATACAATGTGGAGGATATTCCATGCCATTAAATTCACCTTGGAGAGCATGAAGATAACAGAGGCTTGTATCATATTTGAGCTTCTTTTATCAAGCAGTATGACTTAAAAATGCCACACCTCCACTTGTCAATTAAACTGACATTGCCTGATGCTATGAAACCAAGGATTTCTCAGTTGGCAAATGAAAGGAACCCTTTTTGTCCTGCTTTTGGGTTCCTTTTTCCCCTGACTGCTGCAAAACAGTAAATATAATCCTGGATAGCTCTAAATGTCTAAATGTGAAACAAATCACTTAAGACAATGAAATTGGGATTTGCTGAAAGCAGATAGAACAGATGGTGGTTGTCAGAACATTTTAATAGAAGCTGAACAATACTGGCAGTTACTTTTGATGATTTCTTAATATACAGTATTACCCTTCTCAATGGGTAGGAAGTAATGTGCAATTATAAAACACTGCTGACTGGGTTAACATGTCTGTATGGTCTAATTCGCTTGGTATACTCCGGCATTCAGAAGAGCTGCCCTCTGTGCGAGTCCATTCAGTGAAAATGTCAAGGCATACAAAACATTTCTCAACTATCTTAAACTGCTTTCTGGTAATTTATTTATTTATTTATTTATTTATTTATTTATTTATTTATTTATTTTTTAAGGCAGCATCTCAAAAAAAAAAAAAAAAAAAATCTTGGACACGGCCATGTTTATGTGTACCATCTTCTCTTCTTGTAACAACAGTCTTTAAACATCTGGGAACTGAGGAGACCTGCTGCTGGATTTTTGGGAGAGGATCGTTGTCCAATTTAGGCTTTTTTTTTTTTTTTTTTTTTTTTAAATTAACCCGTTCTGCTACTTCCTGGTACTTGCAGCTCAAGCAAGCAAAAATATGATCTGTACAGAATGTTGTGTAAGACACATTTGCTTTGCCAAGAAGAACTCTATATAGGCTTCTCTTGTTAGTCTTTATTTATTTAATTATTGACATTGGTATGATCCAGTTTTACTATGTCAGAGCTGACAGGAGAGAAGAAGTGATAAAGAGAAGAAGGGGATGTGTGTGTGTGTGTGTGTGTGTGTGTGTGTGTGTGAGTGAGTGAGTGAGTGAGTGAGTGAGTGAGTGAGTGAGTGAGTGAGTGAGTGAGTGAGTGAGTGAGTGAGTGAGTGAGTGAGAGAGAGAGAGAGTTCATGAAACGTACTTGATAAGGAGGGTGAGAAGCCGCAACAATGGCCCCAGAAGCCTGAGGCAGACAGAGAAAGATCCAGGAAACCCCCCCAGAAGCACTGAAGATCCAAGGCCACACATCTCAATGATAACCACATGCCCACCCCAGGAAAAGGAAAGAGGCGGTCCTAGACAGAGCCCCCACGGCCACGAGCCCCAGAGGCAACGGACGGCTGACTCCACTAGAGGCTGAGAACAGGGCCCCCGGGCCAAAGGCCCTAAGACTTGCCTGGCACCTGGCAGAGCCCCCATGCCAAAGAGGCCAAAGCCACCCCAGACCACTGCCTCCAAGGCAGTAGGTCAACAACCAATGCCAAGCAACCAGCCATGAGCCACAGAACCACAAAGCGGTCCCATTTTGTCTGATATATGATTCTAGCTTCTCAACAGTCCTGGGTCTTCTGTCGTTTTCTCTAATTATGCACCAAATGTTTTCAGCTGGTGAGAAGTCTGTTTGCAGGCAGGCAGGCCGGTTCAGCACCCAGACTCTTCTACTACGAAGCCATGCTGTTATAATAGATGCAGGATGCAGTTGAGCATTATCTTGTTGAAATACGCAGGGCTTTCCCTGAACAAGATAATATCTAAAGCATATGTTGCTCAAAGCCTGTACATACATTTCAGCATTGATTGTGCCATTCCAGATGTGCAAGCTGCTGATTCCAGGGGCACTACTGCACCCCCGACACCATCAGAGATGCAGGCTTTTGAAATGAGTGCTAATAACCAGATAGTCCCTCTCCACTTTACTGCCTGAGGGCCCAGAGATCACAAGCATCCAGTATTGATTTTCAGCCTTGTCCCTTCCATGCAGAGATTTCTCCAGATTTTTGGAATCTTTTGATGATCTCGATATTGATTTTGATATGCTGCAGATGATGAGATGTTGAGTCTTCACAATTTTACATAGAGGATTATTATTCTGAAGTTTTTAGAAGCAGTCTTTTGTATATTGGTGAACCTCTGCCCATCTTAACGTCTGAGAAACTCTGCCTCCCTGAGATGCTCTTTTTATACCCAATGGTGTTACTGAGCCATTGTCAGTAAATCTAATTTTCAAATGTTCTTCCAGCTGTACAAATATTAAGTAATAATATATCAACAAAAGAAAAAACATTTAAACAGTGCAGAGCTGAAATAAACTGTTCGAAGATGCTTCTTTTCTGGACAGATGTCTTTCTCTGTGAAGAGTTATTGCATGAGATATGAATGATTTCCTGGATCTGGCCTTCTGGCAGAGGAGCTGAATCAGTCTGTTAGAGAAAGTGGTCCACTCCTCCTTCTGTAAGTGGTGCGAAGAGTGGTCACTCAACAAACTGATGGATTGCAGGTTGTTGAGTGATCGTCTCTCCACCACAGCTTCAAAAGTGTCTGCTGTGCTCACCATAACAGGCTGAAAGAAAATCTAGCTTCTTCTTTAGGAAATAGAGCCTGCCTGCTTGCATATGGCCTCTATGCTGGGCTTCCAGCTTAGCCTGTTGATGATGTGTTCATTCAGGTGCTTGTACTCCACCACACCAACATCCTGTCCCAGGATAGTCACTGCAGGTAACGTAGCGTTCCTCTTCTGTCAGAAGTCTTTCTGCTCTTATTCACATTGAGAAGTAGAAGATTTCTCCCAAATCACTTCACAAAATCATCTATCAGTACTCTGTTCTCTTCTTCCGGCACTTATCCAGCCAATTACTGCAGAAAGTATTCAGATAGGTGAAATGACCCAGAGTTGTATTGAAAGTCTGAGGTGTACGAGGTGAATGTGTTTACTGACATGTCCTGTAGCTCCTTTCTCAGCAGCAGCACCATAATCGTGTTAATAGTTACATTTGAGAAAAGAACGTGATCCTCACTGTGCAGCTGTTAGCTAGAAGCTCTCTGCAGCATAGAGATGATCGCATCATCCACTCCCACACGCAAACTGCAGAGGGTCGAAAGACGTCTTCACCAGCAGCTTCTCTACAGCACCTTCGTCACATGTGATATGAAGATACCTGATCGACAGCACTTTAAGTCAAAGTGCGAAGAGTTCTTCAGTACAACAGCAGACAGGATGGTTTCCATGGTATCTTCTCTTACTTCAGACTCAGGCTGTAAACTTGACTCAGAATCAGAGCGTTGGCTAGCACAGATCCTCAGACCACTTGATTACTGATCGATAAGCATATTTTTGTGAAAATACTGATTTCTGTGATAACAACTAGACTCTCTTTTCTACTCTTCAGTTATTTCTGCCTGTGTTACAAGAGCAGCAGGCTTTACATAATGTGTTGAAATAATAAGCATAATGTTATTTGAAATAAACATATTGTGCAACACAGTAGTGGAGGAAACTTAATCACCAGCTTGACTGCATTGAAAATCATAACAACATAGCCATTCCACAAACACCATATGACTCCTGAACTTAATCTAAAAACAAATCAGGGAGTATCTGATTATGCTGGAGGTCTGGCTTTGCATTTCAATTATAGGAACAAGTGCTGAGGTTGTTCTGCACTGAGTGCACAAGTATAGTTTGCTGCCAAAAGCTGACTTGTGAAGAGAGGGTTTGGAAGTGGACACATAACAGATTATATAAATAGACATAAATTAAATGTGCTTTTTCTGAACTATTTTATCAGATTCATTTAGAATTCTATTTAACGGGGGGGGGGGGGGGGGGGGGGGGCACGTGGGTCGTGTGGAAATGGGTCAGCTGGTGCCAAAGATTCCCTGAAGTGTTACTGTATCAACATCCTGGCAAGTTTCTTTTCCATGTTTTCTTTCTGTTTTTATGTTCTGTTGCTGCCAGTTTCAGGATGCTGTGTGCTAAAAAATAATATATCATAAAAATACAAGAAAAGTGAGCAGCTGTGGTTTGTGACATGAAAATAAATCAAAGAAAATCTAAAGCAAAAACAAAACTAACTTCTGCAAGACAAAAGGACACGTGATCAACAATGCAGAAAACACTGCAAATATATTTGCTCAGCTGGCAATATATATGTATTTTAATACATTTTGGGCTTTATCACAACCCTCACTTTCATACGGTTTCTACTACACTGCAAGTAAAACTTGTGATGTTTGAAGACTCACATATGAGACTGCAGACAGAACAGTTTAACCCACAATAATGAAACCTCTGGACGTTTCTCACTCACTTTTACAGAACACGATTTCCTTTATTTTGCACCTCCTAAGAGCTGATTTTCATTATTTCCTGCAGTAAGAAAATCAACATTTAGAGACTACAGAGGATTACGTTTTTTTTTTTTTTGGGGGTTGTTTTTGAAGGGGGGGGGGTGTTTCTGCATGGTTATTGGCAATACAGGTAGATCATTTTGTATAATTCTATGAGGCTATGCAAGATTTTTTTTAAAAATAGGTCCGAGGGTTCATGCAATAACTCTGCAAAAACTCACTGTTGTTATCGAGCATTGTGTCGGTCTGGCATCCACAGCTCAGAGCGTGCGAGGTAAAACCACTACAACGCTTGTTGCATCTGTAATTCAAAGCTGTATTCATGAGCACATAAACACATCGGATGGCAAAGCAAAAGGAGAAAGGCAGGCAGGAGCAAAGTCCAAAAAAGAAGGAAAATAGCTTCAACAATCAGATGTTGGAGCACAATGCACAATAGACCTGAAATTACAAATATATAAAGAATGACTCACTTCCATCATGTATCTCAGTGAGCCCTGACAGTGAATCCGTACAGCAAGCAGGACATCTCATACACAGAGGTGATGACAGAAAGAGCTCGTGAAGCTGTGACATCCTGAACAAAAAACCACACATGGAACAAAAATGTGCTCATCAACTCTTTTACTTCAAATTTAAACCATGTAATGTAGTTCTGGAGGGATCGCGAGGGCTGCCTTAAAAAAAAAAAAAAACAGTTTGTATTGCCAAATAGTTAGTAATAAAAAATAAAGTAATGGAAACCATTTCTTTAAAGGCTGGAGTTTCCACTCTGGCTCAGGGACGAGTTGCTGCCCCAGGTGGAGGAGTTCAGTCTCTGGGTCTTGTTCACGAGTGACGGGAGCGGGAGACTGACAGATGGATCGGGGCTGCATCTGCAGTGATGTGGACGCTGCACCGGTCTGTCATGGTGAAGAGGGAGCTGAGCATGAAAGCAAAGCTGTCGATTTACCGGCCGATCAACGTCCCCACCCTCACCTATGGTCATGAGCTTTGGGTAGTGACCAAAAGAATGAGATCACGAATACAAGCGGCAGAAATGAGCTTCCTGTGAAGGGTTGGCTGGCCTCTGTCTTAGAGATAAGGTGAGTGCAGCCATTCAGGAGGGGCTCAAAGTAGAGCCGCTGCTCCTCCACATCGAAAGGAGTCCGTTGAGGTGGTTCGGGAATGTCCTACCGGGAGGAGGCCCCGGTGCAGACCCAGGACACACTGGAGAGATTATATCTCTCAGCTGGCCTGGGAACGCCTTAGGGTCCCCCTGGATAATAATAATGATAATAATAATATTATTATTAACATTATTATTAACAACAACAACAACTACAACAACAACAACAACAACAACAACAACTACTACTACTACTTCTATTATTTTACTATTATATTACTATTACTACGACGACGACGACATGGTTGCTCAGATATTTATCATTTAGAAATCTGCTGTGCGAAACCCATGTACACATCTATGACTTCTGCTGCTACTTGCAATAACAGGGAACATGCAGCAAACACACCTTGCACAATGACCCTCTGATGTATTGTTAAAACCATACAATAATATCAGTTACACCAAAGCCCCTTTATCATACAAACACACACACACACACACACACACACACAACCAACAAGCCAGGAGAACATCCTCTATGTGAAAAGATGATTTTGATGGCTTGTGCGACCCAGCCACTGGTTTGTTAATGGCTCCAAAGAGCAACTATGTCATGAGCTCAGTGTCTTTGACATAAATCAGGCAAGCTTCTTATCAGCTTAAATCAGTACATATGGATTTTTACTGCACATTGCTCAATACCTCTGAGGTTGTTGTATGAGAGTTATCATAATCTGCAGTAATACCGAGCATCAGTCAGCTTATAAGTTCTGCACAGGCTTTTTAATAGCCTAAACTTTGCTCTGCTGTCATTCTCCTGCTTTAAAAGTCCCAGTAAACACAGGATGATGATGATGATGAATATGACCCTCCTTTAAATCAATGCATTCATCTCTCTATGGGAATCCTACTGAGAACTGTCACCTAAGAATGCATTATGAATTAGGATTCATAAATAATTGGTGAGAACAGTGTGAGGCGGTGTGAGGCATGAGGATGAAAACCAAGGGGAAAATGCCACCTTGAGACCAAATATTACAGTGAAATAGCTTCTCCAGAATGTAACAAATTCAGAGCATTGATACCTGCCCGTCAGGCCTATTTGGACTAATTGTTTGTTGATAACAACAGATTCTTCCATGTGAAACTGGAAATAAGACGTTGCACATAAATTAGCAGCTTATCTTGGCAGAATCCAGATTGTAAATGTCTCCCTGCAGCGTAGCACCACCAACATCACCAACTGCCTTCTTGTAAACAAAGCCATGATGCATACCCTGCCATATGCTGCCAGAGCTGATGGCTGAACCAGTGAGGCAAGGGTAATGAATGTGCCAGACAGAAGTGGAGCAGAGATCCAGGTCAGGGTGTCTGTTTAGAGGCACATCAGGACCAGCTCCTCACAGCTCCTCTTCTCACAAATGTAGTAGAATATATTAAATTAATGAAAAGGCAAGGCATAAACTAGCACTAACTGTAAATTTGCCAGCAGTGCCCACCAGGACACTGCATGGTGATAAAGTGGTGTCTTGCCGGGTGTATGAAGGTCCCATAAAAAGGGGCTGCGTTTGTGTAATTGATATCATATATCCAATCTCATACTTCTAGGATGCTGGCCTTAAATTACTCAGAGCCTTTTCCGTTCCTTTTTTTCAGCTGATAGGCTGATCGGCACTTATTCAACACATTCAACAAATTCGTCCTAATGGTGAAAGAGCCTGAGGTAAATGGTTATAAAAAAATAAAAAATATTGAGTCAGTAGTCTAAAATTACTGTAGTTTGGCTTTGCAAGAAATCCAGAGAAAAAAGAAGCCATTTACACTCATCACTGCCCCTTGTATTAAAAAAAAACAAAAACTATGGTCTGTCTTCTGATTTTACAACCTAGTTTGAAAATCCCTTTAAAATAAAACTAATACTTTTTGGGCGTGATACACAATGCACCTTTAATAAACTACTTTTTTAGTCCCCAGAGAAACGATTAAGTGTCATTGGTGTCTGAAAACATCTATTTCTTCCACAGTAATCCTTTCAAAGAAAAGCGTGTGACATTTATATATTTCAAACTCACGGCTTTGAGGGAAAGCGACAGTATAATGCATTGCTTGCCCAATACAGTTTGACATTGCAATCCCCTTGCCGTTGAGTCCTAAATTCACCCAGCGAAGTTTTCCCAAACCAAAAAGTCGACCACTTTTTTCTTTTTTCCATTAGACAACACGTCTTTGATCCTCGAGACTTACAGAGTTCAAAAGCTGCATAAATGGTGTTGTATTCACTTTGAAGCAGCATCTATTTTAGGTAACATTTGCCTCTCGAACATTGGGAAAGCATATCCACCGGTCAGTTTCAACGATAAAGTCATAATGTTTTGATTTATTTTGATAACTTGTATGTAAAACTGTGCCACATTACCAATGTTTCTTCATCTAACTACTCATAATCATATGGAAAAACTTAAATTTTTGACACAAAGAGGAGAAGAAGGGGGTGAAAAGCCCTGTGGTGTCACGCCAATTACTGAAGAGACAGAAACGTGGTCTCCATTTCATCCTGAGATTGTTAACCCAGTTTGTAAACATATCTATAACAAGAACTCTGGGCTTCATCTCCTGCCACAAACGTGACATAAATTATAACATTTTAGAGGCAATGACTCCAAGTTTAAAATGTGAAATCTATCATGAGATTTTCACTGATGCACCTTCAACTCAATTCAACCTGCCTCGAGGCGATGAAAGGATCTCATAAAACAAATTAAAAATGAAATTTATAATTGCATCTGTAGTTTGTTGCAGATTTTAACAAGAAGCATTCTTTATGAAATGACATATTGGTGCTGTCATAAGAAGGCCTTTCAAAATGATGTATGAACTCAAACAGTGAGTTGGTCAAGATAAAAACAAAGGCTGTTTTTACAGATTCTCATTAATTAGCATTTAGAGTTCCCACACACACACACACACACACACACACACACACACACACACGTGTGTTTGCTTTACACACAACAGCAGTGATGATCAGTGATGATTTGTCTTTGGCAGCTAATTGTCACTCTTGCTCATCAACCACTGAAGTGATAAATTAAGATGGCTGCCAGAATTGGTGACAAGACAGCTGTTCTCATCTGGAGCTCGTGTTATTCCTTTCGTTATTCCTTCATTTTGAGCAGCCATTTCTCTTATTCAGCAGGGAGCACTTCCCACCAAGCTGCAACTTTCTAATGATCTCTCAGCAGAGCCAGAAATTCGCTCCTCTTATTGTGAGCCTGCTAGCTAGTATTGCACTTCCACACTTTAGACTTGTGCTTGTGACCGCCTTTCAGTGCAGCGTTACCGGTAAACACTTATATGGGTAGATAATGTACTGTATATAACAAGGACTTGCATAATGCAATTTGTGAACTGAAGGAAAAAAAAAGGTTTAAAAAAAAAAAAAAAAAAAAAAAAATCAAAAATCTAATGTGAATACTCAGTCACTTTATTAGGTACACCTTGCTGGTGACAGGTTGAACCATTTTTACTGCCTGAATTCTTGGCATGGATTCAAGCAGGTGCTGGAAACATTCCTCAGAGATTGTGGTCAATCCTCGATAGCATCACACAGTTGCTACACATTTGTCCTTTGCACATGCACATCTCCAGTTCTGCCACATCCCAAAAGGTGCTCAGTGGGAATGAGAACCGGTGGCTGAAGGCCATTCGAGTGCAGTGAACTCATTGTCATGTTCAGGAAACCAATTTAAGATGATTTGAGCTTCGTGACATGGCGTGTTGTCCTGCTGGAAGGAGCGTCAGAAGATGGGTAAACTGTAGTCATAAAGAGCCGGGGCCAGAATAAAAAGAAGTGGGAGGCCCTCATGCACCACCAAGCTAAAGGACAAGTACAGCAGTCTCTGGGTTTTTACAGTTACTATTAGTGTGGGTTCACAGCTGAGAACCTGTGAGGCATCCATTTCTCACACTAATGTCAGTGTCCTGAATGTTGGCCCTGTAGGCAGTTACAAAGAAAACCCATATCTGAGACTATAAAAAGAAAAGATTACAACTGCCAAGAGTACAGACATCAGACAGAGGAGGACGGTAAAAGGTGTCTCCAACAGCCAAATCCACATCTGAGGTTTTTAGGTGAAATTTTTTTTTTTAATAAACATAGCACAAATTTAAAAAATGCTGGTGAGAACTTGATGTTGATGACTGTCGGTGTTGTGGAAGAAATGTGACAGTTTGGGGGGGGGGGGGGATTTGTATAGTATCACAACCCAGCTCAAGGCATGTAACAAAAAGGTAGACCACACACAGATGCAGGAAGTTATTGAATACTTCTAATAAAACTAGAATAAAGGAATCAGAAACCGAGGCCCAGCACAAGGCATCATCAAACAGCAGCCTCCACGAGGAGAAGAGGAGCAAGACAGGTAAAACATCTCTGTAGATTCAGGCAATACTGCTTTTTATAGTGCACCTGAGCACCTGAGCTTGACGTGCTCAGGTGTGCTGCATCTGAAACTGGGTCAGCTCCACCCACTAATTACCCAAAAGAAACAGAAAACAAAGACAACCCAGTGGCCGTCACAATGGGACAAATGTGATACTGAACAAGGAATGTTTTTCACTCAGTTTTGCAATGCCATGTCATACCTGGTGGGTGCTGCTTGACTGGGGCCAATTTCCTCTTACATTACGACAAAGACTGAAAGTACAGCTTCAAAATAGCCAAGAATTTTTTTAAAGAAGAAGCCGTCAGGCTGATATTCTGTTCATATGATATTCTGTTTATATTGGCCACCACTTGGCCAAGTTTTCATGTTTGCCCCGTGTCTGTGTGGGCTCTCTCCGGGTGCTTCGGCTTCCTCCCAAAGTCCAAAGACATGCAGTTAGTGGGGTTAGAGAAACTGGTGATTCTCAGTTGGCTGTAGGTGTGAATGTGAGTGCGGATGGTTGTCTGTCTCTCTGTGTTAGCCCTGCGACAGGCGGGCGACCTGTCCCGGATGTACCCTGCCTCTCACACTCTCACAACCCTGAGAAGGATAAGCAGAAGAAAGTGAATGGATGATGAATTGTGGTTGCTGCAAATAGACAAAAGACATTTTGAACACTTTGTTTAGTTCATTTTATTATTGATATTGGTATTATACAGCTCACCTATGTGTGTTTGTGTGTGAGTGAGTTTAAGTGTCTGCATATTGTGTGTTTGTCATCAAACATACTTGGTAATGAGAGTGAGAAGCTGCAGTGACGCCCCAGAAGGCTCAGAGACAGACAGAGAATGACCCAGAAGACCCAGGCTGTCCGCCACACCCCAGGAGCGTTGAAGAGCCGAAGCCACACATCCTGTTAACGTTTGCATGCCCACCCCAGCAGAAGGAAGAGGGAGGCCCAGACAGAGCCCCACGGCCAAAGGGCAAGAGCACCAGAAAACCAGAGGCAGCGGGCAGCCGACCCTACCAGAGGCTGGCCATTTGAGCGCAAGCCGAGAACAGGGCCAAGGGCCCCAAGAGCCCAAGAATCACAGAGCACTCGGCAGAGCCCACCCCCCCCACACACACACACCAAAGAGGCCCAAGCCACGCAAACAACAGCCCCCAAGGGAGAGGCTTAATAACCATACCAAATCATTCGGCCACGCCCCCAGAGGGGGGCAGCCATGGCCAGCAGGGAGCGGCAACCCTCCACCCCACACAACCATGTCCTGTGGGGGTCATGGCTCAGCGAGTCCCAGACCCAGCTGTACACACACACACACACACACACACACACACACACACACACACACACACACACAGACAGACACACAAATACAAAAACATTATTTCTAACTTTGTTGATGTTTGATGTTCACGTTGTTCATCTTATGTGCATATTAGGATGACTAACTGTACATTAGTGTGGTTTCAGGCAATATTTACATTTTATTCTAAAGCAAATTAATTTTAGCTACAACAGTGTGTGATAATAAAGTGACATTTTTTAATCATAATGATAATTCAAGCCCTGTCACAGTTATGTTACTGTTAAAGTAACACAACCATTAAATTGCAAATCCTGGTGGTTTTAAATTAGCAGGTGTCAGATATTCAGCAAGCTTTTTAATACTAATACCAGTCAATCGGCATCCAATACTACACTGCTCAAGAAAATTAAAGGAACACTTTTTAATCAGAATATAGCATCAAGTCAATTACTTTTCTGGGATATTGATCTGGTCAATTAAGTAGCAGAGGGAGTTGTTAATCAGTTTCAGCTGCTTTAGTGTTAATGAAATTAGCAACAGGTGCAGAAGATACCATCACCAGGAGGTTTGCTGTGTCTTCCAGCCTAGTTTCAAGAGCATGGAGGAGATTCCAGGAGACAGGCAGTTACTCTAGGAGAGCTAGACAGGGCCGTAGGAGGTCCTTAACCCATCAGCAGGACTGGGATCTGCTCCTTTGTGCAGGAGGAACAGGGCGAGCGCTGCCAAAAGGACCTCCAGCAGCCACTGGTGTGACTGTCTCTGACCAAACAGTCAGAAACAGACTTCATGATAGTGGCCTAAGGGCCTCATATCCTCTAGTGGGCGCTGTGCTTGTTGCCCAGCACCATGGTGCTTGATTGACAATACCAGAACTGGCAGGTCCACCACTGGAGCTCTGCGCTCTTCACAGATGAGAGCAGGTTCACCCTGAGCACATGTAACAGATGTGAAAGGGTCTGGAGAAGCTGTGGAGAACGTTATGCTGCCTGTAACATCATTCAACATTAACAGTTTTGTGGTGGGTCAGTGATAGTGGGGGGGGGGGCATATCCAAATTTACAGACTAGGCTGACTGCCGTTAGGTATCGGGATGAAATCCTTGGACCCACTGGCAGACCCTCATGCAGTGGTTTTTGGGTTCATTCTGGTGTGCACCGATGCCCGGCCTCATCCTCATTCCTGGAGGATGAAGGAG
Organism: Archocentrus centrarchus; assembly: GCF_007364275.1. Taxonomy (NCBI): domain Eukaryota; kingdom Metazoa; phylum Chordata; class Actinopteri; order Cichliformes; family Cichlidae; genus Archocentrus; species Archocentrus centrarchus. The sequence continues at coordinate 1,783,227 of NC_044354.1, read as the reverse complement.
CTGATAACACTGACTGGCCCCCCATACCCACCTGACACCTCTTGGATATTATGTTTCAGTCCATCCAGATCTGGGAGATCATCTCAGGACACTGTCCATCATCTCATTAGGAGCATTTTCCCATTAAGATCTGATGTGTTTTCATTGTGTTCCTTTAATTTTTGAGAAGTGTATGTTTAGACCACAGACTTTTAAAGAGCCCATTTGTTTAGCAGATTTTTTAAAGTCCTTATAACATTAATCAAAACCACCATGTGACCACATATTGCAGAAATTCAAAATCTTAATATAAGGCCTGAATTTTTGTCATGTCCAGGATATTATTTCAGAAAACTCTTTTGTGATGGATACTTGTTTACACCAATATGTTGCCTCTCAATTTTTCTATATATCAACTGAGGCCAGTTGCCTTGACACGCATTTGAAACACTGGAAGAGAGTGGAGCTGCAAATTTGCTGTCCACAGCATCTCTGAGCAAAACAACTTAATGGTCTATTCACAAGCGGATGCACGACCTTGTCTTCTGTGTACTCAGAAATTCAAAATAAAGCTGGAATCGCCCTTAAAAGCCAAAGGGATTGCTTTTCCATTAAAAGCAGAGTGACACTGGTTTGATGTTTTTCTCTGTCCTTTGTTACAGCCTCTGCAAGGGCACAGAGCTCTTCATGAATGTTACAAGTGGATTAAAAAATATATTTTTTTGTGAGCACTTCCCACATATCAGTGTGAGTCACTATGTTGTTCCATACTGGAACTGGTTTCTGATTTCAATCATGCAGTTGGGTTGAATTTTTGCAGATTGGATTTTGAAACCTTTCCCGTCTCCTGTTCGTTTGATTTGTGATATAAATTTCTGTTGTGACATTTTATGATCATGCAGTCTTTCACATCTCCCAGCAGACTGCCGGCACAGAGGCTGTCACAGTAATATGTGACATTTTACTTGTGAGTGCTGATGTATGCGCATTTAAGGTAATTGACATGTTAAGTCATTTCTGGCCACGCATTAACCTTAAGGTAACGTGTGGCATCGAGATTAAACAGCACGCCAAGCCCATCGTCTAACCGCACCCCCCCACACCGAAACGACTGAATGGGTTATTTACTGTTGCCAAGTGCTTACAGGGGAGCTGCAGGGTTTTCTCTGAAGAAAGGGCTTTGAATTCCAACATGCAGAGAATGTGATAGCATCTATGTTCTTTTGCTGAACCTAACAAAGTACTTTTGTTGCCTTAACCTAAAAGCATCTGAAAACTCATTTAATTTACAGCATACAGCTTTGTTCACTTTACATAAACATTTTAAATTTTTTTAAAAAAAAAACAAAATTTTTTTTGTTTACTTGTTTCTACTGGTCTCAGGCTGGCCTTCCCATTCAGCTATGTGAGTATTATATTCTACTGTGCAAAAGTCTTGAGCTTTCTTTCCTTTCTGCCTCCAAGGAGCCAGACTGTCTTGTCATTTTAAAGTAATCCTCCAACTCTGACAGTTTTTCTTTTGACTTTGGCAGCTTTGTCAATCACTGCAGTCCAGTCCTTGTACCTGACCATTTTCAGAGGATTAATATGATGTCAGGCCCAGCCTATAACAGCTTCAGCTCTACTGGGAAGGCTTTACATGAGGTTTAGGAGTGTGTATGGGAATTTTTGACCATTCTTCTAGAAGCACATTTCTGTGGTCAGACACTGATGTTGGACAATAAGGCCTGATTCATCCCAAAGGTGTTCTACTGGGCTGAGGTCAGGACTCTGCAGGTCAGTCAAGTTCTTCCACATCAAACTGGCCCATCCATGTCTTCATGCACTGGTGGGAAGTCATGTTGGAACAGGAAGAGGCCATCCTAAGATTTCCTTTCATTGGCACTAACGGGCCAAAGTCAAACTCCTGAAAAACATCCCCACACCATAATCCCCCCTCAATACATTAACTGTATTTCCATGCACCTATTTCCCATTTTCCTAGAAAATTCCTTTAAAAAAAATAAGAGGTGGCTTCAGACTTTTGCACAGTACTGAAAATGTGTGTTGCAGAAAAAATAGAAATATATAGGATGTCCTCTCTTTCCTTGCAGCATTAAAAGCCTCCATCACACGCTCACCACTACCTGCTGCCCCTCTGTACATGCACACTATCTTTCTGTTTTAGGGCTTGTCATACAGGTATTTGCTGCAGCAATATGCCTACATGGAGAAATGCCAAGGGTGCTTTGTGGCTCATTATAATGTGCTAAAATACCTGAGGAGGGAGATGCAGATGTTCTAAGAGACACCACAGCAGTAAGCCTGGGCACAGGACTGCTACAGCATTTGATATGTTCAAATTAAAAAGAGAAAAACATTTGTGGGTCCGAGGAGGGTACGGGTCTGTGTGTGTGATCTGGAGGGGACGAACACATATATAAACGCTGCAGTCTTAAAAGATATCTGTCCATTGCAGCTGAATTCGAGGAGAAGGGTTTTGTAGGGTCACACTGTAGGGTCGCACTTCATCTGACTCTGTTGTGCAGTTATTTCAAGAGAAAAATTGGGACTAATTACTGAAATTGACTTCTTTTGTAGACCTCCTCTGCTTCTTCTTTTCTAACAGACTTTTGACATCCAGAGTTTGACCTTGCTGCGTTAAGCTGTGCAAATACACTAAATGAGGGAAAACACAAAGTTGCTGTTTTCACTTTGAGACAAAGCGTCCATAACGCAACATGTTTAGTGGTGTTTAACAATGTTTCTATGATCTGAAAAATAAATATCACTGAATCTTTATCACTGAAGTCTTTCTGTCAGCTGTTTTATATATAAAGATATTAGAGGTTGGGTTAAAACGTTTGGACTTTGAAGCTCTGCACGTTTCTCTGATACAATGTGTAGGCCAATGTAGGGCTGCTCATTTGGTTGCAATCTGCAATTTTTACCAGTAAATACCACAAAATCCTGCCAACTGCTCTTTTAGAAAACGTACTAAAATAATGCAAAACATTGCATAATCATTTAAAATAGGCAGCTATCTCTTTTAATGTGACAATTAAAGCAGCATGTAGGCATTTCAGTATCCAGTATTAGTTAAATGAAGTCGTTGACAGAAAAATGTCATTTAAAAAAAAAAAAAAAAAAACAAAAATGAGCAGATGTTCAACCCAATTATATCCGACTCCATTTCAGTCGATCACACCGTGGCTTTTTTTTTTTTTTTTTCCTCAAAAATGCACTGCCAGCTTTGGTCTGCCAAGTCTCTGTAGTGTAAAATAAAATAAATGAGCCAATAAATAAATATAAACAGCTGACATACATTGATGATATTTTAGAGAATTTGTAGTCATATGCTTGAATAACTTGCCAGCTTGACACTAAAAAATCTATATCATACCAATGAAGATTTTAAACATGGCAGGTCATTCAAGGACACGGCTCACTGAGACGAAATGGGGGGGGTCTTTTACTTCAATGACTGAAAAATGTAATAAATAATTGGCACAGCCGTTGTTTTAAGTTAACCATTAAAAGTAGCTACTTACCGAAGGTTAGCCACCCCTGACACACTTTCAGAGATTACTCCAGCGATGCTCACATGGAGAGCTTATGTGTGCAGTGATTCAGAAAGGGCTCAGACCCCTGAGAGATGCACGGGTGGGTGCAGTTTTTCAAAACTAAAAAAAAAAAAAGCCAGTGGGTTGTTTCTACTTTCAACACTGACTGAAGCCAAAGCAGCCATTCTTAGCCTTGATGACGGCCTCGCACACTCGTTTCAGTTCCTCGAGGAACTCACTTGGAGGGCTTTGGGTTTGATTATAAGACACGGCTCAGAATCAGCTGTTTGAAGGAAACGTCACTTGTTTGTGGTCAAAGAAAATCACAGATGAGATTATCATTGTGACAACAGTCCCCATTACATGGCAGTACAGTAGTAAGAATAGAAATGGTGTAAACTTTGAATATATCGTTACACAAAATGATTCTTCACAACTATAAATGTATCACTTTTACATATAATATCTAAGGGCGAGGTGCTACAAATTTCCATTAAGACAAAGAGGACGTATCTCAGCCCTACATCCTCCCTAACGTCAGCTAAGATAGACTTCAGTTCCCACACGGCCCGTGCTGGATAAGTGGATGGATAGAAAGAGATCTAATATTATTATTTTATTGAAGGTAATATGAGTACTTACTCATCCTTTAGTCTTCACGATGATCCAATGCGATCAGCATGAAGTCCTTTAATGGATTGGATAGAGAAATACTTGGACAGAAAAGTTTGGGAAAGTACAGAATGAAATTTAAATGTCATTAATCTGATTAATCTGGGATTTAAACAATGTTTCAAAAATAAGTGTCGGTTGTTTGAATTCTTTGACTGATAATAATCAGTATGGGGGGGGGGGGGGGGGGGGGGGGGGGTAGGGTGTCCAAGATAATAATAGCAATGGACTTTTTTCTTTTTTTGTTGGCTGTAATAGAAAATGGAAAAAACAAAAGTCACCGGTGAAAGTGCATCTGGGTTTGTAATACCGGGTTAACCATCGCTATCTGGGAAAAATGAGTTAAATTACCCACTTAACTTTAGTGTGAACCCAGTCAAGAGGGAACACACCCCAACCATTAGCCTCCATTTAACAAATTGCAGCCTTAGCTCTATGTACCAATATATTAATTTGAGCCTCAGTGCAGAGGCAGGGTTTTGTTTTAAAGCTTGAGTGTTGGTGAAGACAGAAAGCCATCAAGTGCCACAGGACATAATAACTAACATGAAATCATTAATAATGCAAAATTCCAGGAAGAGGTGAACTGAAAATCTCCAGAACTGTTTACTAGGTGTTGCATTTCAGACCCTACTTTGCCACCTCACAGCAGGTTTTTTTGCTGCCACATTCAGTTCTACCTCCAAGTGCAATAAACCAATTAAGGCGGTCCAATTAAAACCCAATTCCAGCTGAGGCCAGCACGCCGTGTGCCTAATGGATATGTTGTAATTAGCTCCAGAGAGAGAGGCCTCGGGGATGCACTTCTCTGAATTGTTACTCGCACGTATACACAAAAAATACTGGATTTCATCATTTATCCGAGGCATATGCTACTACACCTCCAAAAGTATTGATCTGGATGAAAAGTTTGGAGCAAACACTCGCCTTTTTGCAACGTCATGCTGGAAAAGCTGTCACAGTGTCTGAGCTGTAACACTGTAATTGGCTCTCTCATATGCGCCCACATCCTATTAAGACATAGGAATGTCTGCATACACTGCTCGCACACGCACGTGCACGCACACACACACACACATCCTCAGTCACTGCTCTAGAGGAGACAACAGAGAGAGATCAAAAGGAAGCGAACAAAGCCTCTTATTTACACCGTTCTCCAAGGGCTGGGACTCTTTATGAGGACAGATGATTTTAATGGATGCACTATATGTGTTCTTGGCACACTCAAGGCTGTTTAACAGGAGCAGCCAAATGGAGGCGAAAATTGCATTTTCACCTTTCACATACGTGTTGCACTAAATGATGAGTATTGATTTGACGGTTTATGTAGCACTACCTGGACAATATCCATGATAATAAATCCCCTCGGGGCCATAACCACAATTTTACTCTCATATTCGACTCGGGCCTCGTGCCGGGATCAGGTTTGAATGAGCAGGGGTAATAATTGAGATGATTACAGCCAAATGTGGGTAAAAAACAAAACACATGCATCATCCTGATTGGATGCAGAATGATTGCGAGGAGTCATCGTGCTGCAGTGTGCACCACATGATCAGTTATGATTTATTGATCGTCTTTCTTGTAATGTATAATGCAATTGCCTTTTATTGCTTTACATAGACCAGAGCTAATAAAACATTTTGGCAGACTACGTGAAAGGTCTGGGAAAGTGCTATAAGATAAAGAAGTATGTGAAAGCTCAGAGGGATGAAAATATTGTTACATTAGAATCATAAATTTATTTTTTATTCTGTTCTTGTTTAGGTTTATTTGCATTTTTCAAATTTCAAAATATATGGACTATTAAAAACTATCCAATCCAATTAGAGCACTGAAAACATAAACTTTACCTTCTAATCTAATGTTTCTTTGCCTCTCTCGACCTTCCAAAACCATTAAAAATAAGTCATTTCTATGATGTCACAAATCTCAGTTTTTAATTCACACCTTGTGGTTTGGGTTAAAATGACTTCTGTTCGGGGACCTTTCTCATTAATAAATGTTTGGTTAAGATTAGAAAGTCACAGTTACAGGTGTTAAAGTTCAGCGCTGTTATTCTGTCCAGCAACAGGAAGCAAAAGAGAGTCAGTGAATTTATTTGTATAAATTAATGTGAAACTAACAAAATCAAGTTATTCACTGTTGGGATTTTTTTTTTATAACTGTTGATATTCAGAACTTGATAATTCTCCCTTTCCTTGATGATGAGTCTGCACCTCAGAATTGATTCTAATTAGAAACGCCAGCACAGCTAATAAAGTCTGAACGTGACCGTGTGGACAGCAGTGGGCTGTGAGACCGAGCAGTTTCTGCACAGCTTGACTTATTTTCAAGGCGCACAGAGACGACTGAGTGTCAGCCATGGAGGGACTCTGGTTTCATTCAGCATTTTTTTTTTCTAGCCATACTGATCACTCAGAGTAGCACTTGTTCTTTTATTAACCATGCCCATAATAATGAATCATATTTTGCCTGGTCTGGTGCAACTCTATATTTTCAACGTGGCACCAGAAATGAAGGATTAAAAAATGCTGCAAGACAGTTTACTTTGTGTAAGCCAAAAATCTGTACCACAAGCAACCCAGACTCCTAGTATTTTCTCTGACTGTCTATCTTAATACGTACATGCAGACACTTTATTAGGTACACCAGTTCAACTGGTCTTTAATGCAAAAATCAAATCTGCAAGTCACACAGCAGCAGCTCAGTGAAAAATATTATTTCACATATATAACTTTCAGCTATTCAAAAGTATTAAACTATAGAGGTATGTGGAGGTGAAAAACTAAACACACTTGTTAGGAACATATTTTAGGATCTTTTACAGACAGAAAAAGGAAAGGTTGCTGATTTTTAGCTTGTTGATAATCCCTCTGATTTCTCTCCATTCCCTGAAAAATGTTAATGCATCTGCAATGAATGGAAGATCAAGAGAAGGATGAGGAGGCAGATGAGAGCCAAGAGATTGAGTGATGCATTGGTATAGGATCCTTTCATTTCTCAGGGATATGACACAGGAGACACACAGCCATCAGGCTCGGGATGCTGAGCTTGGGAAAGGCTTGACAGCAGAGCCCTGGGCAACTTAGAGGAGTGTATCCTCTTCTATAGTGCCATGAGAGCAACATAAGTACAGATAGAGGAGTGAAATGAGATAAGAGAGAGAAAGAAAGATGGAAAAGAGTTGGTAGGGTGGCTTAAAAAGAGCTGTGGTGTGAGGAATGGAGAGAAGGAGGGAGGAATGAAGGGAGAGAGGGGACTGTGTTCTGCAGCCATCTGGCCCGTTCAGTGATCCAGAACGTTGACACTGGCAGATGAAGAAGAGGAGAGGAAGGGGAGTAGGGGAGCGGAGGAGTCCTCAGTTCTGTGTCTGAAGAGAGAAGTCTGTTTTGTATTACTTTAATTTTATTCGCAGTGGTGTACACGCACGCTCGCACACACAAAGACATTTATAGCGCTCTGTAAAAAATAATAGGTGGCTTTTCTTAATCCCATCCAAAACTGTAGGAGTGCATCCGGGGATAAATTTTGGCAGACAGATGAGTGACACCTCCATCATCACATACACCACGAGCTGATCTGATCTCTCAGCTTGCACAAACTTAACCATACAGGTACAGACTGAGAGTGCCTCAGCCTGAAACACAAAAGTTAAAAGTATCTGTTACAAGAATCTGAAATAATTCAGATAACAGGCAGCAGTGTGTTGAAGCTAAATTGTTGAAGCTATATATATATATATAGATATATATATCTATATATATATATATATATATAGATATATATATCTATATATATATATATATAGATAGATAGATAGATAGATAGATAGATAGATAGATAGATAGATATAGATATAGATATAGATATATATATATATATATATATATTAGGGGTGGGACTTTAACGCGTTAATTTCGATTAATTAATTACGGGGAAATTAACGCGTTAAAAATTTTAACGCATTTTAATCGCACTTTGCACCATGGAACGTTTCTCAGTGCGCGAGTTCCCGGCATACAGATTATATCGACGCACAATGTCCAAATTAGGGGCCGCATCCTGCGAAGGACCCGGCCCACGTCTTTCGCAGCCCACGAACACCACAAAGGCCGGAAGTGAGCGGCTAGCCTTCATATCAGCTGCCGTCACCTCTGCGTAGCTCATGTCGCCTAGCAACCGTGAGTGTGAAGCACAGCTGTGTAAAAGCAGCTGTTAAACGGAGAACGAACTTTTTCTCCTTTTTGTGGTTTAATTTTAAATCTTTAATTCAAAATAAGCTGTTAAAACAAGCATAACACATTTCAACATCAAGGAATACAGCTGAGCTAATGATTAATTTCCAACTATATTAAGTGAGACATTAATGTTGAATAAAACTATCCAGTTATGATGCCTAACTTTAATTTCAGGAGTTTGCTTATCACAGGAGCACTTCCACCCTTCATTGGTCTGTGTAGCAGACTGGTGGGAAAATAAACAAGATTTTGAAGTTCAAGCTTATGTATATTGATTCATTCATCAACCAAACTTAAATTAATATTTATCATGTTAAATATTGAAATGCGATTAAAATGCGATTAATTTCGATTACTTAATTACAAAGCTTGTAATTAATTCGATTAATTTTTTTAATCGAGTCCCACCCCTAAAACATATATATATATATATATATATATATATATATATATATATATATATATATATATATATATATATATATATATATATATATATATATATATATATATATATATATATATAGATAGATAGATAGATAGATAGATAGATAGATAGATAGATAGATAGATAGATAGATATGTTGATGTTCAGAATAATAGCAGTCCAACATGAGTAACCAGATCAATCAATCATTTTGGTAGAAATCATATTACTACATGGCAAATAATTTACCAGTAGGTGTAGTAGAGTCATAGAAAACCAACAGAGCCAACATTCATGATATGCATACTCCTGAGTCTGTGTAATTGAAAAATTAATTGAAAGGGGTGTGGTCAATATAATAGCAATCAGTGAGGTCATTCATTCTGTTGTCTGTTATTCTATGTTGTACATGCATTTCTCACTGAAAACCTGAGAAAAATGGGCCGTTCCAGACATCGTTCAAAAGAACAGCGTTCTTTAAAATGTTGACTGAAAAGGAGAAAACATATAAAGAAGTGCAGAAAACAACAGGCTGCTCGGCTAAAATGATCTCCAATGCTCTAAAATGGAAAGCAAAGCCAGAAAGACATGGATGAAAACTGATGGATCGAAGAATACCCAGGATGGGAAAGACTCAGCTAATGATCAGCTCCAGGTGATCAGAGACAGTCTGATGTTACCTGTGAGTACTGTGACCATTACAAGATGCCTGTGTGAGACTAATCTGCCGGCAAGAAGCCCCCATAAAGACCCACTGTTAAAAAAAAGGCATGTGCTGAAGAGGTGGCGGTTTGCCAAAGAACACACTGACTGACCTGTAGAGAAATGTAGAAACATTTTGTGCACTGATGAAAGTAAGATTGTTCTTTTTTAGTCCAAGGGCCCCAGACAGCTTGTCAGACGACCCCTAAACACTGAATTCAAGTCACAGTACACAGTGAAGCACGGTGGTGCAAGCATCATGATATTTGACTGTTTCTCTTACTATGGTGTCGGGTCTATTTATCGCATACCGGGGATCATGGATCAGTTTGCATATATCAAAATCCTTGAAGAGGTCATGTCCTTGATGCCCTTGAAATGGGTGTTTCAACAAGACAAAGACCCCAAACACACCAATAAGCAGCAGCATCTTGGTTCCAGACCAACAAAATTAAAGTTATGGAGTGGTCAGCCCAATCCCCGGACCTTTATCCAATGGGAAACTTGTGGGGTGACATCAAAAATGCTGTTTCTGACGCACAACCAAGAAATGCAGAGGAATTGTGGAAAGTTGTCACATCATCCTGGGCTGGACTACCTGTTCACAGGTGCCAGAAGTCGGTCGACTCCATGCAACACAGATGTGAAGGAGTTCTCAGAAACAGTGGTTATGGTGCTAAATATTAGTTTAGTGATTCATAGGAATGCTAATTCCTAAAGATTTTTCGGTTCATAAAGTGAATATTTGAGTTTATAAAGAAAAATGCAGACACTGCTATTTTTTTGAACAGCCCAACATTCATTTTTCTTCATTTCCTGTGAAGTAATTGAAAAATTTATACATTTTTCTATGTGTTTTGATTTAAAATATAATGCACAGTGTTCCCAATGCCTGGAAAAAAAAACAATTTAAGAATTCAGAGCTTTACTCGTGCTTTTAAATGCACTGCTATTATTTTGAACACAACTGTGTCTGTGTGTGTGTGTGTGTGTGTGTGTGTGTGTGTGTGTGTGTGTGTGTGTGTGTGTGTGTGTGTGTGTGTGTGTGTGTGTATCTAAATATGTATATTATATATATAAATATAAATATGCAGTGTTGTACTGTATATTGCACAAGACACCAGATAAAATACCTCTTGAAGAGGCGACTGTGGTACATCAAGAACGCTTCTGTGCGACAGAAAAAGTTACCGAACTATTTCACAGCTAATTTGTTTCCACCTATTTATCATTCACAGTTTATTATTCCACAGTGGTAAATAAGGATTTATCCTGGTTACATTTTTGAAATAAGATAAGGCCTGTAATTAGGATTTTGTTTGGTAAGATAGCCCCAGTTGTCCACGCGGCTTAGTGCTTAGCTGAGGCCAGATTCAGCACTGACACACAGGACTAGAAAAAGGTGGCATATCTGGCCCAAACAGATGGCATGTGTATGCCTGCATGAATGAACACACACAAGCGCACACGTTCTAACTGTTCACACACATACACATAAGAGCAGACCATATGAGGAGATAGTGGTGTTCAAAGCCCATTTGCAGCCAAGTGTGAACAGAAAGATGGAAGAAAAAGAAAATCCGTGTTAAGCGAAACACTTGGAATAAATGAAACCTCCTACAATGCTTACATTGAATTATGTGTGATAACACCTCATATGCACCCAACAGGATGTGATATGATTACACTAAGATGAATACACAGAATGTAGCCGCTGAAAGTACCAACAATCATGAGCTCTGTAAGCAAAATGCAGTCGATCTCTAAATGGAAATTTTTGTCGGGTCTAATTGCTGAATTATTTCCTGATGGTGCAGAATGGTGACGACTCTGTGGATGGTTGCTAATCTAACAGCATCTGATTTTTGAATCCTATTTCACGGATGAGTTAAAATGTAAAACATGCCACCTCATGGTTTTCCTTCTGCCTGAATATATCCTGTACATTGAGCAGAGAGTTTCATCTGAATCACAATAATGTCACATTTTATAAATTACCTTAAAAAAAAAATACCACAGGAGTAATTAACAGGCTCAATAAATGGCTTGCATTACGACTGAAGCTACAGTGAAAAATCTGATAAATTTCTGGGGTGTTTTCAAAAGCAAATAAAAAAACTTAGCTGACAAATTATTACTCAAGGTCTTGGTGTAAAATCTGAAGGACTGAAAATCATTTAATAGCTAGTTCCATTCACTGAGTCGCTGCATTGCTGTTCAACTTCTAAAAGAAAAACTGAATGAATTAAATTCTCATAACCTTTGGCTGATGTGTTAACAACTCATGTTCTCTGAGTTGTACTTGGGCTGCTTCTAAGGTCACAGCATCACAGAGTCATCCTCAGTGTCAACTGTAACTGAGAGAGAGCTAGTGCAGTGTTTTAGTAATGTGTGTATTTTTATTAAAAACCTGTGGCTTAGAAACAATTTATGGAAGCCTGAGGAAAAAGCCTTTTCTTCTGAAAACTCTTGGGGGCTCAGCCAAAGGAGGATCTAGCAGAAATTTTGGGACTGCAGCTAATAAGCGCTACTAAGTTAAAGTCAAAGCAGCAACTGTGACTGAAGATTTCTAAAAATTTTGTCCCTGTGCTCAAACTGTAAAGTATTTTATTTGGATGGGAAGTTTTTGGAAGATCTGCTGACAGTGTTTACCCCTCCGTAGATGACGGAGTTGCTTAAAAGGCCAGGCTTACCATCAATTAACCATTAATATGGAGTGCAATGACTTTTACAGGAAGGCAAGTGAACTACCCACCCTCCTCACTCACCAAACATCTTAATGACAATTTCAGCTGTTTGCTGACAAAATAAGATAAATGGAGCAGACTAAACTGGACAATTTCATGATTTTATATTAAGTATGTGTTAGGTATATTAACATGAAGTGATACAGAGGAAATATATTTTAAATATTAATGGAGTGCTCTTCAAGCTATTTACCATTAACTGACAATAGCCAGTGATGACATATTCAGATGCCTTACTTCAGTAAAAGAAGAAATTTCTCACCATTAACATTGTGTATCATGGTCTGAGGCACATTTTTTTCAGTGTTCACTGCCACTGCGGTGCAACCAGGGCCAACACAAACTGTGGTTACCCATGTAAGAATGTTTTACCCTGGATGCCATCCAAACTATCAGGAGATGCTCCAGATTGAAATTCCATCCTAGTGGCAACTAAAAGAAGCAAACATCTCGCATCCACATCTTTGACTTTTGACTGGTACTCTATGTGTGGGCACAAGATGGACAAGTCACAAAATGCATGCATCAAGTGCAAGAAGTAGATATGAAACACATACAGAAAGACTCTTCCCCAACTTGCGTGTTTGATCGTCTCAATGATCTGAATCTTCTGTGTGTAGGAGCTGCTAAAAGCTGCTCCACACTAACTCTTAGTTACATTTTTGACCGAGAAAATCAGAAAAAAAGAACTTATTTGTTGAGATAAACCAAACTGCAATTTGCTTTTTTTTATTACTAACTAGTTTCATCACTTACTGCTTACGGAGATAAGACTGAAATAATTTTCCAAAATGCAAATTAAGTTCCCACGTGTATCTATAAATGTGTATAATAATGCATACAATATCAGAACAGATCTCAGAATGGGTAAGCTGAATCAAAGCCAGCTGGACAAGCACGCTTATTTACACACACACACACACACACACACACACACACACTTAGCATGCCTGAGCCATTGTGATGGGACACAGCCAATCCCATGAAAATTACCATGCATGAAGGTTTCTAATGAAGCTAGCTTGGTAGCCAACAAAGGGCAGTGAATTACAAAGTCTATGCAAATAGACAACATAAGATCCATAACAGAACAGGATGCTGTTCTGAACTGTAAGGACAAGTAATGATTTCATTTTGAAATCATTCAATTTTTTTTTGTTTGTTTCTTTTGTCTGTCAATCACAGCTCGTTTTGACAGCCATAAACAAATCAATTCTGTTTAAGGTTTTGCAGATAATTATTATTTGTCAGTTTTGGTGTGCTATGTGGATACAAAGTAGTGATCTGCATACACCTCTGACAGTTCTTTTTGAATTGTCTTATTTAAAGCAAGTCCTTAAGAGCAATAACTACACAAACAGACCTACAACGCTTGACTTTTCAGATCTGAAATGTGCTGTACTACTGTGTCACTCGCACTGCTGTGCTTTTTCTTTTATTTTGCCTCTTCTGCTCATGTGGGATCAGCGTGTCTTTGTGCATGCAGGCTGGCAGCTCTCAGCCATGTTCACCACCCCTGAAGGAGAAGAAAGCCTGTCCCAAAGTCGCTGAAGCGGATTAGTCTGCCCTCTCTCCCTCCCTCTCTACAACCCCCTCCATATTTAAACATTTTGGTTGGACTATGGTTGTGAAACAAACACAAGCTTAAAGGGTTGTGAAAAGTTTATGTATTCATTGAGGAGACTGAGGCCCAAATGTGGATTTTAAATATTCTTCTAGATTTTATTTTTTTTTAATGATAGTAATTTAAAAAACACAGTTATGGCACCTGAATAAATACTAATAATCCACAATCATCAGCAAACACAGTAATCACACCCAAACAGCATTCTTATATGAAGACAATTACATTTATATAAACTGCTGGCACATGTATATTAAATTCAACATCTGCACCTCATTTAGATGCTAACTGCTGTTTACCATCCATAACAAGCTAAAGAAACTTAACTTATTTTAAAGAAAAAAGGTTATGTGCCTGGAGAGTGACCTAATGTGAAACTCAACTGTTGACACTGAGAAAATGTCAAGTGTTCGTTATAGAAGCCATACAATGATGTTCTTAATGACCACTTAATACACAAGCTTCACTTACCCCTTCTCTTTGTAGTGCAAACCACTGATCCAGAATCAGTATTTAGCACCCCCTCTTAGAGCTGGTGATCAAGAAAGAAAATGCAGACGTTTATTAACTGAGTTGGCCTGCTGGTGAGAGTTGCAGGAAAGTTCCTAATTGCCTCCAACTCTAACATACTGATCTTTAAAGTAAGAAGAGGGGCACCCCCTTACTGCTGGAACTTTTACTTCATGATAGCTCGTATTGGACATCAAACAGAATAGAAACCATGCTCAAAAATACTGCTCTTTCTGCGGCAGCCATGGGAGACACAGTGAGACGGCAGGAGGACGATGATTGTGTTGTTTTCAGTAGAACTCTGGCTCTTTCGCGGCACTGTCCCAATATTGACTGTCCCATTGTCCCACAGCAGAACGGCAGAATCCCAGCCTTTGAAGGAACTTTGCTCACTGGTCCCAAAGAAGCGGTGGAACCTTCACTCCCCTGCCATCTGTCGAGACATGAGGAGACAGCCAGCAGCAAACCTAACAGTCATCACCACCCTTGGGTCATGGCTCAGTGACAAGAACTGAGGAAGCTGAGGAGATCACAAAACCTTCTAATGACCACCAGAAGTCTTCCATGTCAGAATACTTGACGTGTGACCCTGAACAGTAGATTCAATAGGGAAAAAGCAAGGTCAAAGGTTTTATTGGATGAATGTAAAATAGGTTAGATTAATTGGATTATCATGTATATACTATGAAGGACCTAAAGGCAAGTGTTCAAGGGCATGTGAAACAGAACATTGTTCAAGGACCGAGAGGATAAAACCACTTAATTGTCTTTGCAATAAAATTATTAATCTTACAAAAGACATCTCTTGGTGTCAATTCTTGGAACCAACCAAAAGCACCTGAGTGTCCTACAATGAGCTAAATGCTTCACTGCCATTTGCATGCATGTAGGGTCACGCTAATTGTGCTTTTTCCATTAACTGGCACAGCGAGAAAAAGCCAGACTCTGAGTCATCATTAATTTTGTATTTAAGAGCACAGCTGCAACTTACCTTTCCTGCTTCATTGTCAATCCAAATGAAAAAGGACCCAACATGCAAGTAAAGGTTATAATGGATTTTTCTTTTCTTTTTTTTTAAATCTCAGTAACGCCTATGCATAACCTGATAGCTACTATTTGACCCGTGGACCGAATTTTTAGGCTAAAAGGTATGAATCTTAAGCAAAACAGTTTTGCTTGCAAGGCTTATGAAACTTTCATTTAGCCTATTCAAAAACCAAATGAAAGGCAGCATTGGATTGCAACCTTTTCCGGTGAGATGTAAAGGTTTGCGTCTCTTCTGAAACTGCTGGAAGGTTAGGTTGAATTGAGGTCTTCTGAATGCCCTCTTTCATAGATTTTCGCCTGACAGGGTAAATATTCCTTTCACTTAGATCCTGCTGTCATTTTTATTTCTGCCAATTAACTCGTACTTCTTGCCAATGCAAGGAATAGGAGTAAAAAATACACCCTCAGTTTTTATAGATATTAATTCTCATTAAAACAAAGGCATAGGAAGAAAGTATATGCACACCAGTTGCTGGAGAAATATTCCATAGCTCTACACATTTATTATCCTAACCTTATGTGCACAAGCCTGGCCTAAAGTCAGTGACCAGAATACAAATGTGGTCAGGTAGAGTTTTAGATTTTGACTTCACTTGTCATTATCTCAGCTCTGGCCAGTCAGACACGGTGTGGCCTCACCAGCAAGTGTATTCATAATTAATGACAGGGCCACTATGCAAGAGCACACCGAGCCAATCGGCTATGTTTTTCAGACAGCCCATCTAATGAAGACACTAAGTCGAGTTGTCTGTGTACATGGCCTCCCAAAGTGATAGCCAGTTATTCCTATGCATGTACTCAATTTCATTTAATTCACAAGTCTCGTTTGAAGAGATGAGTGGTGCCTTGAAACTCATCGCTCCTCTAACATGTCATTTGACTTGCCACCAATCACAGAAATTGGTCAGCAGAAAGTTTCCTTTTGTCCTTGTGAAGTTAATCAACTCATTGAAGCACCCATAACCCAGGAAGCAGCCCATTTATTGTCTCTGAAAGGGAGATTTTTCTTCCCTTGGCCTCCATGGCAAATGGGCAGAATTGCACATTAGTTTTCTCCCTCAGTGGATGGCCCACTTTGTTGTGGGCTCAAGCCTGGAGTGATTGAATAGCTCCCCGAGGAAGAGGCAATTTCACAATGCGAGCTTCTAACCACTGAGAAAACCACTGTGCAAGGAAGGCAGGGAGCAGAGGTGTCAATAGGTGACGGGCACTGTGTTCAGCACTGTTACAGGTTACCTGATCAATGTAAATAATTATTCTAAACATGATACTCAGTGAAAAACCAATCACATTACTTCAGTAATTATTCATTATATTACTGATTACTTTGTTTTAATTAATGACTTCAGTTATATAAGGTGGCTTGAAATCAGTTCAAATAGAAATAAAGGAAAATAGAAGAACAGTCATGGAAAACAATAAAATGCATTTTAACAAACAGGCAGCCCTATCAGGAAGGGATGGATTTAATGACCATCCAGCTCCAGCTTACTTAGGTCTCCACAGGTTTTCCATTTGGTGGAGGCTAATCTTCTCCCTCCAACTACACCACGCACCAAAGAAATGAATAGAGCAGCAGAGCTGATATCAGCTTCCATTCAGTGTTAATTCCAAATAAGACTGCAAATAAGCTGACAAAAATCAAGGAAATTATATGTTCCTAGAATTGGGACATATAACTCATTGCTTAGTTTGAGATTGTAAGCTTTTACACAACTTACTGAAAAAAGTAATCACACTGCTGGATCAGGCACTGAGTAATGCTCCCAACCAGCCACCCTTGTACACAGCCTGTCTACCTTTTGCTAATAAGTGTAGCAAATATATAACAGAATTATATTCTGATAAATGGCAATATGAAAAGCCAAAATGGCTTCATCTTACAAAATAACATTCTACTATAATAGCCCAAAGATAGCCTTAAGTGACAAACTGGACACTGCTCAGAAACCCATATGCACCACATCAGATTTGATCTGGATTTGGGGGAATACAGATAATCAGCAATAAGAAAATGAGGCAGTGTAAGCACAGGGTAGTTCAAGAAAGTAACAATTCAGACTCTAAATCGACATCAATGACTCAGGAACTAAGAGCTTCTTCCTGCCAATCTCTGTTTGCCTGACAGTCCATATCACCTGGCTGTGCCCTGCATGAACCTGCCATCCACTCTGGCAAAATTGCTCCACAGACGACTACAAATCAAGGCCTGCAGACTGCTGCATTACAGGAAGGAGTGCCTGTCATTGCAGCTCATCTTTGGCCTACAGAGCGGTGTTTCTTACACATGACAAACAAACTAAACTTCTGCCTTATCAAAATTGATATTGTTGGTACTCTGAAGACAATCTGAAAATAATAATCTGAAAATAGTTTTAATCTTAGAGAAGTTTTAATAACTTTGCTCTGTATTCATATACAACCCGAGATGACACTCAAACCCACACCTTCCCTTTAAGCACTGGCTTAAAATGTCATGTTGCTTTTGAATAGGTTGTTTTTAAACTCCAGCATTCTCTGCTCATTGTCCTGTGAGACACAGAAGGTTCTGGATTTATTTTCCATGAAAATAATTCAGGAACTACGGAGGTCCTATGTACTCTGAAGGGTGTTAGAGTAGGCTACTTATAACTGCTGGAAATATACAAGTTATAGAACAAGTATGAACTTCAATTAAACAAGTTCAGAATGTAAACATATAGCTAACCACTACAATTACAATAATCTTGTAACTGTTTAACCTGCCAGAATTTGATCCTTCTTTGCGTAGCACTATTTGGCCCACTGTACCATTTAACTTCAAAGCCTATTTTAAAGGTACAGTGTATAAAATCAAAGTCAGTATATTGCAGTCAATTGTTTTTGCCCCTCCCAGTTCAGTGTATAATCCTAGCTAAGGGGGCTGCTGTAGGATAAACATCAACACTTAGCAGTAAATTGTGAATTAAAAAAAGCAGGATCTGAGTCAATTAAATATTTTGGAATATTTTATGTTGGCAGCCGTTCATTTGCAGTGAGTAAAAGCTGTCAGTCCACTGTTTATCTCACCTGTCAATATGCCGGGTGTCCATGTCTATTTCCTCTGGATGAAGCCGTAAAACGTTGTAAAAGGAGTCCGATGCAAGTCAATGAGTCCGTGAAGCTCACTTCTGTCCAATCACAGCAATGCTGAGGTGAGTTGTTGAGGATATCCTGAACTTTTCTCTCTGCTGGTGTTAACTGCTGTTAGTGAAACTTTCCTTGAAGTGGAGCTAACATTGCTGGACATTACTGAATAACCTTTCACACAAAATGAGAATGTAATCAAACTATTTATCAAAGGCAAAGTGTGATTTTTAGGACAATCAAGCCTAACAACAGCAGGCATAATGCTAGTTTATAACCAGCTGTTGTTAATTAGCTGGCTCGTTGTCGGCTGTCTGGTGACAGGAGGGTCACATGTCTAATCTGCTTAGAATAAGTAATTGCGAAAATATCAGGAATAAATAAGCATGTTTATGCGCGATTTTGTGTGTTAGAGACTTAAGTTCAGGAGATGAAGTTTGAGGTGAGGAAGAGGATGAGGTAGAAATGAGGGAGGATGGTCATATATAATTTGAAATAGCTATTTGTGATCTTTATATTAAAAGTAACTCATAAGGCACACTACATATGTAGCCAGTCTCAAACCACTACGCAGAATCAATTAGGCAGAACAGTAATGTCCATCTCAGCCTCTGTATTCAAGATGATGGGGCAACAGGGCAGCTTCCATAAACCAGCACCCACTCTTAGGGACTGCTAATGAATTAATTTTAAAACTTTGTAAGAATGCATAAATTTGTGGGAAGATGTAATTACACACAAAATGTATATTTCTGAAAACAACATTATTGTGGTCTTTTAAATAACCTCAAAAAATGATTTACTGTACATTTAATATCAAATTATCTCAAAATGCAACAGCACAGAATACTGTCAGTTTTTAAAAATTATAAATTCAATATTACACTACAATATATTCCTAAAACAGTCTGCGTTGATGATTTTTTTTTAAACTGCTTTCCTGCAGAGCATCTTCTGCAGCACATCACTCCTCTTTTATCTCCAGACAGAGAGGCGGGTATCTGAAAACAGCTGTTTACTGAAAACAGCAGCAGACTTTTGGAGTTTGAGAGTCAATAAATATGCGGGGGAAAAAAAAAAGACCTGGCTCTGTTCTATTGCATTATAGACCACAGATTCTAATTTCTGACTGATGTAGTGAATGACAGTCAGGTTACCATTAATCTTTTCACACACAAATGTGACTGCTCCATCAGCTGCAAAGCCAAAAACCTTATCCACGCTTTCTTACTGTGGGATATGAGACAGCAGCCCTGGTGTATAACTGCAATTCAAGAAGCTGAAATATAGGGCGGGGAGATCAATCAAAATATCAATATTATTGATCGAACGTTGGCATTGGTATTGGATGAATACTGATAGGATTGATGCTTTAGTTTATTTGTCTCGTGTAAGTTCAGTACATCGCTCCCATTCCTCCTAATGGAGACACATCTGTGTCCTGTAGTCACGTGACTCGGTGCTACTGAGTAGAGCCATGTTGGCTGCAGTGAGTGAGAAAGCAGTAAACATGTAGAATATTCACTCATCTGCCTTCACACACATATGAACTTGAGTGACATCCCATTCTTAATCCATGGGGTTTAATATGATTTAGTCCACCCTTTGCAGCTGTGACAGCTTCAACTTTTCTGGGAAGACTTTCCACAAGGTTTAGGAGTGTTTACGGGAATTTTTGACCAATTTGTGAGGTCAGACACTGATGTTGGAGAGAAGGCCTGGCTCACAGTTTCCAAGGTGTTCTATCAGGCTGAGGTCAGGACTCTGTGCAGGCCAGTCAAGTTCTTCCACACCAAACTGGCTCATCCATGTCTTTATGGAGCTGCTTTGTGCACTGGTGTGCAGTCATGTTGGAACAGGAAGGGGCCATCCCCAAACTGTTCCCACAGAGTTGGAGCATCAAACTGTCCCAAATGTCTTGGTCTGCTGAAGCATTAAGAGTTCCTTTCACTGGAACTGAGGGGCCGAGCCCAACTCCTGAAAAACACCCCCACACCATAACCCCCCCTCCACCAAACTTTACACTTGGCATAATGCAGTCAGACAGGTACTGTTCCCCTGGAAACCACCAAATCCAGACTTGTCCATCAGATTGGCAGATGGAGAAGTGTGATTCATCCCTCCAGAGAACACGTCTCCACTCCTCTAGAGTCCTTGCTTTGCACCACTGCATCTGACATTGCATCGCACTAGCTGATGTAAGGCTTGGATCCAGCTGCTCGGCCATGGAAACCCATTAATGAAGCTCTCTACGCACTGTTCTTGAGCTGATCTGAAGGCCACATGAAGTTTAGAGGTCTGTAGTGATTGACTCTGCAGAAAGTTGGTAACCTCTGTGCTCGATGTGCCTTAGTATCCGCACTCCTCACACTATCTCTAAAGGAAAGGCCAGCCACCCTTCGGAGGAAGCTCATTTCTGCCACTTATATCTGCGATCTCGTTCTTTCAGTCACTACCCAAAGCTCATAGGTGAGGGTAGGGATGTGGATTGACCGCTTTCACCTCAGCTCCCTCTTTACCACGACAGACTGGTGCAGTGTCCGCGTCCCCAATCCATCTGTCACTCTCCCGCTCCCTTCTCCCATCACTCATGAACAAAACTCCTGGGGCAGCAACTCGTCCCTGAGCCGGAGAGAGCACTCCACCCTTTTCAAGCTGAGGGCCATGGCCTCAGACTTACGGCCGTTACACACCGGACGCGTTGCATAAAAATGGCACGAAATTACGAATCTTTTGGTTGCGAACTTGTCGTGTACATGTCCAGTGTGTAAAGGCCTTTAGAGGTGCTGATTCTCATGCCAGCTGCTTCACTCGCACCTGCGAATCGTTCCACTTCGAGCTGGAGGTCACCACCCGATGAAGCCAACAGGACCACATCATCCACAAAAAGCAAAAATTTGCAGTATCGCACACTGAAATATGAACCTGCAGATCTCACCTTTTTAGGTAATACAGATGATCAGCAATAAGTTTCTCAGTGTCACTCAGGACCAGTACTAAAACCACAGAAACTAATTAGTAAACATTTAGCCAATAAAACAATTTTTTTGAGGTACGGTTTACTACTATCAGTGTACTTGTGTTTTGATGAATCACAAGCACCTGTGCTCTGTGCTGAATAACCGCCTAAGCATGTATACATACACTCATCAGTCATTATAGTAATAATTTTGACATAGGAAGGAGTTTGGTTTGTTTTTTCTTTAACTATCCACTGAATTCCATCCCCTTGTTACTAGAGACAACTTGACACAAACAACATTTAGATCGACTGTCTAGTAATTTAGAGCAAGCCGTTAACTATTTTTCTAAATACCACTAATATTTTCAGTAATCCCAGAAAGTTGAATCTGTTCATCTGGATGTAACGTTTTCAGTGAGAGGAACGTTTCGTCAGTCATCCAGTCGCTTGACTGAGTGACGAAACGTTCCTCCCACTGAAAGTGTTACATCCAGATGAACAGATTCAACTTTCTGGGATTTTCTTACCTGCACGCATGAGCACGCAACAAGATGTTTTCAGTAATATGAATTCTTTTTTCGGAGCGTTTCAGGATAGAAGTAAAAAATGAGAGAATATTTTTCCTCTTGACATTCTCTAAGTATCTTATCCCTTTGGACTTGAGAATGTTACGCTCTTTATTTGAGCCATACCTTTTATTTGGGAAAGAACGAATAGCAATAGACTTGAGTATTATCACCTCTGGCTTCTTTTGAGAGGAAGTGAAACATGGTGTTCTGGATTTCTACCTTGCTCCTGCACTTGTTTCCTTTCACAAACTAACCTGTAGCTTTTTGGTGGATACAAAAGAACATTTCTTTTTAGTACATATTCAGCGGGTGTCATGAGCAATAAATTCAGATCGTGGGCTGTGCTCTGTTAGAACTTCTATCTCTGCCTATGTGACTAATTAAACCAACAAAGCTCGTGATATTATGGACACAGGTGGCAAAAGTTCACACATTTGTCACATAAGCAGAAGTACATATACTTAAATACTCTGGTAAAAGTTGAAGTGCTGATTAAACTTGTGTACTCAAGTAAAAGGAAAAAGGTACAGGCTCTGAAATGAAAGTAGAAAAGTAAAAAGTAGCTCTTTGAAAGATATTTCTACCAGCTATTATTGTGCAAAGCTAACTGAAACTCATTATTAATAAAATGATATTAAGGGGATACGTAATATAATTAACTCTAATTGTAACGAATGTACTCAGCTTGAGCATCTGTTCTCTAGAACACAAGCAGAGGTAAACAAAGGGAATTTTAAAAACGAGCTCTGTTTGCTGGTGTCTGCATTGTAGATGGGTGATTATGCCTGGAGACCTAAACAGAAAAATGACTGTAGTCAGGCATTAAAGTGGGATTTAGCAGGTGCAGGAAGCCTAAGATCAGGTGTAGCAGTGCAATGTGGGGAGAAGAATTATTTAGAAATATGTCACATTAATTTCTCCTGTGTAATCCAGTAGCTTTTCTCTGTGTACAGGCTGTGATCAGCTGAACTGTGCTGCTGCCACTCTGAGAGTCACTCCTCTTTGTGAGTTTACACAGCTGAATTCAACAAGATTCCAACCCCTGCACAGCAAGTTAGTTTAAAGGTGGAATTCAGAGTGAATCATCAGCTTAAATTTAAATTGATGCGTGTCTGTAACAATAACCATGTGCACCACAGTTGCTCAGCAACAGTCCACCGTAGAGCATTACTGTAAACTTTACCACAGAACCACTGACCACTGTAGCCTACACTAACGGGCACTAAACTGCCTGTATTTTATTGCAATCTTTGAATAACGCAGTTAGTATACTTCACTTTGTTTTGTAGGGTGTGTCACAATATGAAAAAAAAAATAACTTCAGCAACACATCATGTATAGATTTAATGTCTGTTCAAAAGATTTAGGACTGACTTAGTACAATACATACAAGCTTTAAATTTCCACTTTTCAAATGTCACCAACTATTCCTTACCTTTACAAATAAGCTCTTTTCTTCCTCTCCTGTTGTGTCTTTCTCCATGTCAGAGTGAAGTTATCTCACACTCTTTTCTCTCACTGGGTAATAAAGTAGCTGCACCCTTAGCTAGCAAACACAAACTGCACAGAGATCATTTTTGTGTTTGCAGATATTTGTTGAGCTGTTGGAAACATTGCATTTAAAATTATCTGTCACTTAAAAAAAACAATAATACAATGTAAAAAAAAATGTTACTCCCTTATGAACATCCACTCCAAAAACAGCGTTCAACATGGTTCTGAGCCAATTTATAGTATACTACAATTAATGATGCATTAATTAGCACTGGCTATGGATACACCAATAGGATTGTCTTTTATGTGTTATTGTTACCTTGCATTCAAATCAGCTTGGTGTCTGGAAGGTGCACAATGACATGAAATAATAACTCTGCTCAGATTTATTAAACCTAAAGTAATGAGCCTGTTTTGGAAAAAAAATACTCAAAAGTAAAGTACAGATACCTGAAAATTCTACTTAAGTACAATAATGAAGTATTTGTACTGCATCACCTCCCACTTCTGATAGATGTGCAGAGTTTGAGCTCACCACTGAAAGATCTGAATGTTCACGTATTTTGCTGTTTGTTAGAGGTTTTATCCTAGTGTCACGGCAGACCTTTAATTTGGTCCTCAGGGCACATGGTGCCAACACCATTTGTCTCTATTTTGAAACAAATGCATTTTGACCTTTTTGTTTGGTAACCTCTGACTTTTGTTCTTCCCCCCCCCCCGTAGCTCAGTGACAGTTGTACAGATTTGGGGAGACAGCTCTTTTTGCATTGCAGTTTTTATTCCCTGAAGGTGCAAGGGAAAACTCAGCTCCCAACAATGTTCATGAGTAGAATTTTGTGTTATTTTAAATGGTCTTGGTGACACAGTTAAGTGCTCTGTGCAGAGGAAGTCACATTGCTAAGTGGAACCCACTGTGAGCTCTGGGACTGCAACTGCAGATACACAAACCAAAACGACTTCCGTAGCATAAAAACTTTCTGACACGAGGATGCGTTTCTGGCGTGTTTTGCCTCTGTCAGGATTTCTGCAGATAACTTAAAGAGGCATTATGTCGTTTATTAGCTTAATGAGCCTCTTTTGGTGAAACACAACACCGCTTAAATAACTGATCACCCCCTGAGTTATAGTTTCCTATAATGACACAAACATTAAAGTCACATTTTCTCAACAGCAATGGCTGGGCAACTGTTACAAATACTGTAAGTGAGCTAATTAGAGTGAATCCCAACAAAAATGCTTAATGAAGGGATAATATAATGTTCCTCAAAAATATCCCATAAAACAGGTTTTTTTTCTCCCCCTCTGCATTTCAGATTTAAAGCTCTTGTGACACGCACTCGTTAAGTTTTTAGAAAATGGTGCGTGTGCCTTTTGAAGAGAGTTTGGAGTTACTGAAAGTCTTTGGAATAGGATGTATTTGTGGGGTGGGGGGTGGGGGGGGGGGGGGGGGGGGTCAGCAAAATAAATATTTACTCATGGTCACTGATCAACAACCCTGTCAAAACCCCTGCAGATATAATACCGTCATTGTGTGCTGTGGGCAGCAAAATCTCATATTTGGATGACAAAAAGGACTTTTCGTTCCATTACAGTCAGGGAGAGATAAGCAAGAGGTCAACACAGGGCACTTTTTTGCCCTGCATGTATCTCAGTGGTGTGCAAATGTCACCCTACATGCTTGGGGGATTGTTTACAAGGCTCATAGTTCAAATATGAAACTGAAAGCTGTTACTGTTCTCCTCACCTCTTTTTACCTCTGCCCCCCTGCTGAGAGCAGCAGTAGTTTCAGAAAATGGTTCAATGGCAAGTAAAAAGCTCACAACTTCATGCTGCTGCCGTGTTTTAACACTAAGCCAGCCTCTGTGGAATCTGACAGGCTGAGAGAGAAAATACAAAGCTTCACCTGAGCGGTTCTGAAAACAGACAATTATGCAATTGATCCCAGCTTTTTCAGATCTGTGTAGAGATGTGCACTGGAAGAGAAACAAACTGGGAATATATAATTTTTGGGGAGGGGATGAATATTAATGAAGTACACATAATAACTGTTTGCCTTCCTGACTAAGAACACGAGATAGATGAAGGAAAGGAAATGTTTGAATTGTCAGTAGTGATGAAGAAAGAGTTGATACGTGACTAATCTGAAAATGAATTTTTTCTCCAAGCAGCACAAAGAAGATATTTGCCATAAATTTTCAGTCTCATTTTACCTTATCAAACCAGAATTACTCAGAATATTTTCCTGTTTAAAGAAAAAGTCTGTAAAGCCTCTTTGATGCTGCTGACAATTTAGGAGTAATAAAGAGATTGCTTTTCTCAGCGAAGCACAGCAAATCAAGTAATCAGGGGTCAGTTTCTCTCCTCAATCAGCAGTCACTCCTGAGTGTCTGAAATGGACAGCAGCTGCCACCAGCTGAATTCAAATGATTTGCAGCCAAATTAATCATTCTTTGAAAGGGCAATAAAAAGCAAAGTGATTACAACCCTGTTAGGGAAAAATAAAAGAAACAACATAAACTGATTTAGACATTGTTCATTAAATTATGTTTAAGCATAAAGTAACCCTGATCCGAAAACTGCAAAAAAAAATGTTCGTTTTCTGGGCCTTTGGAACAATTACACACACATATATATATATATATATATATATATATATATATATATATATATATATATATATATACTGTCAGTTTATACAGTTGTGAAGGCAAACATCCATCATCAAAATCTAGAGACATAAGCAGTCAGAGTCATGAATGTAATTTAAAATTCTACTCTATTTTTTATTCTACAGTGTTCACCAACTGAAAATCTACTTGAAGTCTGCCGTTTGGTATTCGATCCAGCTGCCTGCAGTGTGTTAGTCAAAGCATTTTCCTTAATAATAGCTTCCCTCTGCAGATGAAATGCAGAAAATGGAGATTGTCCTACCATAGGTCATTTGTTCAACTACTTCTCTGTTGGTTCATCGCTGTGAGCACTCAGTATTTATGAGTGTAGTTTTAACTGGCTCAAAAGCATAGAGTGCATATAAACGATGAAGATAACCACCGTGACATCACCCACCAGCCCTGAACTCAGCATTTCTGCTGTTGCCATGTTGGTGTTATGAAAACAGTCAGATCCATGCCTCATTTGTCATGTCTGAGAAAATCAGAGACACTGCATGGTTATATAGCAGCTTGTTATGCCCACACTATTCAATTCAATTCCATTCATTTTAATTTATTTACAACAGTCGCCTCAAGGCACTTTATATTGTAGGGTAAAGACCCCACAATAATACAGAGAAAACGCCAACAATCAGACGACGCCCTATGAGCAAGCACTGACAGTGAGAAGAAAAACTTTCCTTTTAACAGGAAGAAACCTCCTGCAGAATGAGGCTCAGGGAGGGGCAGCCATCTCTGCTAAAGCACAGTGGATACAGCGGGTCAGTGCTTTTCCCTTCTGTGCTTTGTGTGTCTCTTTGCGTACGTGTTATTTTTCTTCCTTACTTCATTCTGTTGGACAAACAACATTTATAGCTGGCACGATCTCCTAAATATAGGAGCTTTGAGCAAGAGGAGCACTACAGCAGCATTTCTCCCTTCACACTACCTTCCAGTGGATGTAACGAGAAGTACCGACTCTTCGCGGATTACCATCCCTGCGGGAAGCAGGCAGCATAAGGAGAGGAAGCAGAAGTGGGGCTGCAGGGTTGGGTGTTAATCAGGCTACAGAAGCAGCTTCCCAGCCTTTTCCTCGCCAGCGCCCAATCATTTGCTAACAAAATGGATGAATTGAGGCTACGGGCAACAACGAATAACATCACCAAGGATGGTTGTATCCTCCTCATGACAGAGACTTGGCTCCATTCATCTATTCTGGACTCTGCCATTAAGTTAGCAACAGTCAGTGTCATGACAGAACCAGTCACACTTGTAAATGTAGGGGAGGAGGTCTGCATATGTGTAACAACTGTTGTAGCAGTTGCTGGCTGTAGTAACACAGTGACTACAGCCAGCAACTGCTCTGGGGACTTAGAGTATGTGACAGTTAAATGCATCTTCCCAGGGACTTTACTGTCGACATTGTAACTGGTGTGTACATACCACTGGATGCTAATGCTAACTCCGTTCTTGGTCATTTGCATAGCAGCATTAGCTTAGAGCAGAACAGGTAACCTGACACAGCGCACATTCATGCTGGGACTCTAACCATGTGGATTTAAAAACAGTGTCAGTATGTAAAATATGCATCTAAAGGCGATAACAGACTTGAGAAGGTCTCCTCGAACATCAAGCTGAGCTACGAGGCCAGACCATTATCACACCTGGGCCAGTCTGACCACATGTCCCTGTTTTTAATCCCTGTTTCCCCCCCTGAGAGGACCAGCTCTTATCTCCATCAATGTTAGAACTTGGGCTGAAGGAGCTTATCAACAGCTGCAGGACTGCTTCATCAGAAATAGTTGGGACCTGCTGGTGTTTACTCACACTGTCTTGTATTATATAAAGAATTGCACAGACACTGTCACAGTGGAGAAACACATCCATGTCTTTCCCAGTCAGAAGCTTTGGATGACCAACGAGGTCCATCACCTGCTGAAAGAGAGAAACACTGCCTTCAGATCTGGTGATGGCACTCTCTACGAAGTGGCTCAATCCAACCTGAAGAGAGACACTGAGAATCCGCAGGCGGACTCTAGGAGGAGGATTAAGAACCATCTGGACAGTAATGTAGCAAATGTGATGCTAATGATAAAGAATCCTTGAATCCTTCACCCTCGGAGTGGAGGAGCATGAGGTGAGGTGCACATTGAGAGCTGTGAATCCAAGAAACACTGCAGAACATGATTCCTGGACATGTCGTGAAGGACTGCACAGACCAGCTGGCCGGAGTCTTTACTATGATTCTCAGCCAGTCTCTGTCACAGTCTGTTGTCCCACTCTGCCTGAAGTCCTCCATCGTAGAAACTTGCCATTACTACTCTCAAAGACTAATGGCCAGTAGCACTCACACTAGTGTTTATTTGGCTGATGGAAAAAGTCACAGTAATCCAACAGGGTGAAACATAAATCCTAAAAGGGAAAGCTTAAAACTATAAACCCCTAGGAAACTCACTGGGGTTACTAGGAGAAACACACTAGGGCTTAGAAACACTAAGGGCAAGGAAAACAGAAACAGATGCTCTGACACAAGACAAAGGGAAATGGTGGTTACGTATACCCAGAAGGGAGATTCGTGGAAGAGAGCAGAAGCTGGGAACACACCTGAAACTCATTGGATAAACAAGACACGGGAAGGGAAAACCAAACACAGAGCACACTAGACGAAAACTAACAAAATAAATGGGAATTAACAAAACATGAACGGTATGGGGAACACAGGGCAAGCATGACAACTGAAGCAAAGGATAGATTGCAAACTATAACCAAGAACAGAACCCAGATAACTAAAACTAAGAAGGCCTGAGAATCTAAATACTAAATACAGAGTGAAAAGGTACTGTTGCACCGGTCTGGGAATTTCACCAGTTCACTATCAGAACTGCTTGCAATTACCACAGTTAGCAAGAAGGTACGGCTGTTAGCACTAGCAAAACGTCATCCAATAGCCAGGAGGGACCTACACCCCAGCTGTGCAAACCTCCAATCCTCTAATATCTCAGACTCAGAATATTAAATAAACATGAATTCAAAGCCAAACACAGAAATGTTTGGTAAACTGACCCAGGACACTACAGCTCTCAGCCTCAGCCCTGGATCCCCACAGACCTGTGTAGAAACTCCTGCTCTATACTCACTACACCTATGATTGCATCCCTGCCCATTCCAGCAATGCTGAGGGTCCTCAGGAAGAAGAGCATCTCCCAGAGACTGTTGGTGTCCTTCTACTGTTGCTCCATAGAGAGCATCTTCACATATTGCTTCTATTTGCAGTATTCCTGTTGCAGAGTGGCATAGAAACATTATCAACACAGCCCTGAAAATTATTGGATGCCTCCTCCCTACTTTGGAGGACCTACATAGTTCCCACTGCCCCAAAAAGGCCAATAATGTCATAAAGGATCCTTCTCACCCTGGGCACTCACTGAACTGTTACTCTCAGGTAGATTGTAGAGAACAATTAAAACAAGGACAAACAGACTGCACAGCTCTGGAATATTTTTTTTTTCAATCATTAAATGCTGCAATAAAAATGTCTGCATTAATGTGCTCTGTGGAAGAAGGGGTTCGTGCAGTTTTGGAGAATGTAAAACGGTTATGTTTGTTTTTATGTGTTTTTATCTCTTATATGGTTTCATATAGTTTTTATGATTGTTGTGATTAACCTTTGCACTGTTGAGGACTGCATTTAACTTTGCTGACATGTTACAATGACAATAAAGATATTCTATTCTAAGGTGGTGTCAGGGCAGAATTTAGCTAGCATTGGATGGTGGTCTGTGGGATGACTTTGGAAATGAAGAGGAAACAAGTGAAGGTAGATGCAAAGATTAAATGAATGAAGCTGAAGAAGTAAGAATGCTGCACAGAGCTCAGGGAGAAGTTAAGACTGGATCTGGGTGCTAAGGCTGGAAATGGCTTATAGCAAATTGTATTTGAGGCTGGAAATTAAGCAGGGACCAAAGGACTGGTATCCATTGGCTAGACTGAGCTGGAAAGGATGGGCAGCAGGTCAGGGTGACTTATGATAGAGCTGGAAATGTACTAACAAGTGAAGTAAATGTGCTGAGAAGGTAGAAGGAGTACTCTGAGAAGCTGATGAATGAAGAAAATGAGAGCGAGGAGGATGAATGGAGTAATGTTATCAGAAAGGATTGGTACGGTGGAAGTGAGAGCAGCTAAAAAGAGGAGTGGAAAGGCAGTTGTCCAGATTTCATACCTGTGGAGGTATGAAGATATGTAGGAGAGAGGACAGTGGACTTCTTAACCGGATAGTTTAACACAGTCTTGGGGGGGTGAGAGGATGCCTGAGGAATGGAGAAGAAGTGTAATGGCACCAATTTTCAAGAACAAGAAGAAGGAAAAAGTAACTGAAGCTAGATTAAGAGGAGAGGTGATGAGTGAGCAGCAGTATGGTTTCATGCTGAGAGCACTGCAGATATGATGTTTGCTTTGAGAGTGTTTATTGAGAAGTATAGAGAAGGACAGAAGGAGTTCCACTTTGTTTTTGTGGATCTACAGAAAGCATATGGTGGGGTGCCAAGAGGGGATCTGTTGTACTGTATGAGGAAGTCAGGAGTGGCAGAGAAGCATGTGAAGGTGGTGCAGGACAGCGAGAAGACAGGTGGTGAGGTGCACGGTAAGAGTGACAGATGGGTTTAAGGTGGGGGTGAGATTACATCAGGGATCGCAATGGTGAAGTTAACAGATGAGGTCAGGCAGGAGTCTCCGTGGACTGTAGTGTTTGCAGACAACACTGCGATCTATAATGAGTAGAGAGCAGGTGGACTGGAGACTGGAGAGGTGCTCTGAAGACCAGAGGAATAAAAGTAGAAGCAAGAATACATGTGTGTGAATGAGAGGGAGGCAGGTGTAACAGTGAAGACGCAAGAAGTACAGATGGTGAAGGTGGATGGGTTTAAATACCTGAGGTCAACCATCCACAGTGCACAAGAGAGGTGTAGAAGAGAATGCAGGCAGGGCGAGCGGGCAGAGACGAGGGCGGGGGTGATTTGTGACAGAAGGATAAAAGCAAGATTAAAAGGGAATGTTTTTAAGATGGTAGTGAGACCTGCTGTCATTTATGGTTTGGAGATGGGGTACTAACAAAAAGACAGGAGCCCAAGCTGGAAGTGGCAGAGCTGAAGATGTTAAGATTTTGGTTGGGAGTGACCAGGATGGAGAGATCAGGTTGGAGCAAAAGTTTGAAAGACGAGGCTGAAATGGTTTGGACATGTGCAGAGGAAGGATAGCGGATATACTGGACAAAGGACGTTGAAGATGGAGCTGCCAGGCAGGAGGAAAAGAGGAAGATCACAGAGGAGGTTCATGAATGTAGAGGAGGAGGACATGCAGATGGTTGGTGTGACAGATTTGTGAACCTCACAAATCTGACAAAGCACCATTCGGGTAAAGCAAGTTGTTGGCAAATTAAAATTCAACAAATCAGACTTGGTGAAATTGTCTCATTGAGTTCCCCTCAAATGGCCGACCAAATAGGACTTAGAAATATTTCATTGGAAACGATATTCCAAATACCAATCAGTAAGACAGTTTCACAATGAAAACAGCAAATTTTGGTGAACTACGCTATTAGATCAAGTGGGATATGATGACAGTAGTCTCTGAGAGGCCCTTTCCTGGCACACAGTGTGCAGTTTTTTTAGATGTATAATAGCGGATTATTCTCAGTGAGAGAGCAGGCTACAGACACAAGAGAATGCCTGCCGTTTACTTGAGGTTAGTTAACTGAGTTCTGGTTAGTCAACAGACTAGAAAAATCCAAGCACCGCTCATACAGCTGAGTTTCTTTATCACAAAACCCCAGCAGCTTGTGACAGAAATGTAGCACAGCATTAGCATACTACAGAGAATGAGTTACTACAAAGTATAAAGAATAAAAGAGTGGAATTAGGAGGCTGAGAAACCAGTCATTTACATTATGACATGCAAAAAAAAGTTCCTTTTCAATCGCTGCAGTATCACTTCAACCAGAAAAGCATAAATGATGTTAATAATATCAATGTTGAATAATAATGGGTCATTATACCTGCATCACATTACACGCTTCCTTTATGCAGGGCATTTATCCCCCTATCCCAGACTGCACAGTCATTCAGTTAAACCTGATTCATACTTTTGATTAGCTGCTACTTTTAGATCACCCCCCCCCCCCCCCCCCCCGCTGCATTTTTTTTTTTGTCTTTTTTGGCTGCCTTTGTAAACAATAAGATAATCTATTCAAAACTGTCTGTAAAGCCTTCTGTTGTATAACTTCATTTACACGTAAATTGAAACGGTGGTGCCAGATGCAGGGTTCATACACCTTTTCCAGGATCAAGTTCAAGCACATTTTAAGCACTTTCAAGGTCCATTTTAAGGGGTCGTTCACAGTTATCAACATTTTCCAAGGTTTACTAAAAGTACTCTTTTTCAGACCCCCCCCCCCCCCCCCCCCCCCCCCCCAAATGTGTACAAAGAAAATCTTGATCTTCTTTCTTTTTTTTTCTTTTCTTTGATATTTTAATGTAATACATAGTAATTAATAAACTGACCTGAGGTCAGCTCCCCCAGGGTCTGCTGCTGTCTCAGTCTCTGACACACAGGTCGGTCAGTAAACTCAGTCTGAGCTGTTTCTCCACATTTTTATCTTCACTTTCTGCCTCCTGCAGTTTGTCCATCAGGCTGCAGCTGAATAATCAGATTTCATAAATCAAATGTGAAATTAGGATTCAGCTTCATCTGATGGAGATTCAAGTTGTGTAAATGATGACAGCAGACATTATAAAAAAAATGAGATATTTCATAACAAACTTTTATTCTGTCCATGATGATGACAGAGTGGGTCAGGCTGATTAAAGTGACTCGTCATGCTCCACGCTGACACGTGAGATCCTCCATCCATCAGATTAAAATGGAGGCGCTGCTCTTTATTGCCATGGTGAATCCTGGTATCAGAGCTCCATTGATGATGGTTTTCTTTCTTTACTCACGCATGCGCTAACTCAGGGTGATCATACTCAGAGCTGATTGAACTAACTCTGATCAGCTGTTCTGGGACGGGAAACTCAGAGTTGATCAACTCGGAGTCTGTTTAAATTCAGAGTTTGTTGAACCTGCTTCCTGGAATAGGCCCCAGGCTTCATATTTATGCCAACTTGAGCCTGTCAAAAGTAACAATAATTTGAAGTCAGATGGAGGAACTATTTGAATAACACCTGCATATGCACTTATTTTTGTTTGTCAATGTTTCAGTTTTTAACCATGTTTCATTGACTATCAAAGTTTTTATAATTAAAGATGCATTTTGGTTCAAGGTAACTCTGAAATCAGATGATATCTTAGGAGAAAGAGAATAAGAAGAACCTGAACCCCATCCTACCAGGACTCTTAATTTTTTTTTGTAAACTTCTGTCTGTGAAGTATCTAATATCACATCCACAAATCCCATCATTTTTTATTCTAGCTGTCGTGTTTGTTAACACACATTCTGAACATTTTCATGAAGCGTTGTTTGTCTTTTTCTTTTCCAGCATGGGTATTTTGGACATTGTAGATTTGGAATCCAGGTTTTTGGCTCTGAACTTTGCAGCTCCCAACAGGACCAAGACCTCACCCCATGGCTGAGGACCAAAAGCATGCAGGTAAGCAACATACATAACATAGAAAAGATGTATGCAATGTGTTTCTTTGTTGCTCATCATTTGTGCTGTAAAGTGTACAAAGCAAATGTTTATTTGGTTTGCTGGCTTTAATTTAATTTACTTCATTCTTTTTGATTCATTTTGATTCAAATTAGCTTTTTGACTCCACCTGCCTGAAAAAAATCTGTCAGTTAATGAAAAGTAAAGTAAAAGACAGAGCAGGGGGGATGAAAGGTGGCTGTGTGAGTCGGCTTTTCTCTGCGGCACAGTGAAGCATCTTAATACGTCCGTGCAGCTTCAGCGACAGCACCGCATGATTTAGCCTAGTGACAAACTGCCAAGAAGTGCTTTAGTTGTTGAGATAACCCTACCAGAGGTAGAACTAAACCCAACCATGTTTTTCCTCATTTCTAAGGTCTCCTCTATATGTAATGGATTCTTGGACAAAAATATTTTACAGCCAAGATGGTTAAATTGATAGATAATTTTATATACCCCAAAAGTAAAAAAGAGCTCAAATACAGCCTGTCCACGTGGAGGTTAGCACACAAAAACTGATGTAAATTAATAACACAAGGCCTGAGAGCTTTCAGAATAGACATGTATGTAGTCAGGACTTTGCTTTACCCATTAGAAAAACTGGTTGTGAATATCTTAAAGTATGGGGCAGATATAGGCCTTGGAACACATACCTAAAATAGGTGGACATGGAACAAAAGATTATCTATGCAAAATGGTTTCATTTACTTTGTAATTGCTTTGCCAGAGATTGTCATAGAAACACATATGATGGCTTGTTGGAAAGGTGAGGTGGTGCTGAATCCAACAATACCAAATATGCAAATGTAACCTCCATAATCAGGGTGTTAAGTGTTGGGATCTGTTTTCCAATCCTACTTTAAGAAACTTCACTTTGTTTAAAACTTCCAATTTAGTGATCCCACCCAGGTTCGTTGATGATGAAAAGAAACACACAGATCATGCAAATACTCACGTCATAATATAAACATTTATTCAAGCATTAATTAACAGAGTATATGACATAAAACATGTTAAATCAGATATATCTGAGAGACTAGATCAGACCTTACCTCCCTGTCCCTCTGCCCCATCCAGTCTAACCTTCTCACGTCTCTCTTCTGCTTATATGCCCCATCCTTCACTTCTTCTAAATAATTTACCCTTTGACCTTTTTTACAATTCCTTCACAGGTTTCTACGACAGCCACACCCAAGGAATGACCAGCCTGCACCCTGAGAAGGAAAACATCTATTCCAGACCACTAATAAGTATACACTGCTAAATACAAATAAAACTAACAAATATAAATCCTACAAATTATTACTAGTAAATGTAACTAATACACATAATGCTAAATAGTTTATCGGCCCACATAAGTCACTTAATGTATGAAGTGCCCCAACTGAAAGAAAGTGAAGTATTGCGAAAACTAAGGATCGGAAAGGAAATCTGTGGTATCGAACATCACTAATCGCTGCAGACCACGCAACGGCGCAGTGGTGTACAAGTGATGGATGCGCGGCTGCTGACTACTACGCTGTTGAATTTACTCGTGAGGAATGATTACCTGCACTCGCAGAATGACACTATTTGCATGGATTCTTTTTTTCATGACTTTCGACTTAAAAGAATTCCATATTCATCTTATCCATAATTGGAATTTGCAATTTTCCAGCAAACACTTATTAAAACAGTGACTCTCGGGGTCACAAACAGACTGACGGGTCACATGAAGACGGGCAGGCCAGGCGGAGATATTTACCATTTTAGACTTTACAAATCATTTTATTTCTCAGTTTCATAAGCAAACTATTCAATCAGAGTTATTTTTTTTATTTAAAAAAAAAAAACGGTTACAATTTAAAGTACTTTCAAGCACTATATCCAAAATTCAAGCACTTTTCAAACCTTGAAAGGACAATATTAAAATTCAAGCATTTTCAAGGATTTTCCTACGAACCCTGCAGATGAAATCTGAAAACATATAATGGTGTATTGAAGACAGAGCCAACCAGATTAGAGTTTTGCTAATGCGCCACATAGCGACTACAATTTGTCCCATTGGAAAGCCAGAAACATAGTTATCAATATAAAATTGTAATGCTGTTATATTTCTTAGTAAGAAATGCTAATTTGTTACAAAAGTTTTAGCCTGTGTTTTGTTTAAATGTTGTAGTTTTACAGACTGCAACCTTCCTGTTTTGGTTTACTCTCACTGCTCACAGCAGTGTCATTTTAGGCCACAGCAGGCAGCTGTTTTCAGCAAAAAGCCTCTGATAAGCCCACTGTTCACTACCTGCCCAACAGCAAATGGCATGACAGACAAAGTTAACAATTAGCTGGTGAACATACTGCGGCATTTAACAGCTTTGGAACCAAATATTCTGAGAGCTGAGAGAGACATTTTTGATTAAGCAAGTAGGCAAAAACACAACTCCAAATGACTGCCTGTGTGTTTGCTGGATGTGTAAATAAGCTGGTGTTTGTTAACATGTTTGTCCCATCAATTCAAGGTGACGAGATGTCGTGGGGTGTTCGCATCTTGTTTATGTTGAACTCTTAATAATTCCATTTCTGTCCTGAAAACATTTGCAAATATTTGTCACCTTGAAGGCTGACACAGAGGTGCTCCCTCGTCTTCTGTAGGAAATCAAATTAGTAGTTCTGAGGCACATTGTGCTGCAAAGGTTTCAGTGTCCTGAACCGGTGGGAAATAGAAAGCCGAAAAATTTTCATGAATAAACCAGATAAGTCCTTTTGCTAACATGTTTTTTTTTTTTTTGTACCTCAGTGAGTTTTTATATGCTGCCCCAGAGTCACTGAGAGAAACCCCCTTTGACATTCATTGCACTCTGTGAATTACTTGGCTCTGATTCAGGTTTGTAAATGGTGCTTGCTCACAGGGAATCTTTGGGTTTAAATTGATGGATCTTACAATGTAAAGTGGTCAGAGATGACTGTTGCTTTGAACCGGCGCTTTATAAATAATCTTGAATTGAACTGAATTTGGGTCAGGCTTAACTGATACATTTTTCTGAAGCATTTCCTCTTTTCTGCAGCTCCCACTTTTTTTTTTTTAAATTGCATAAACTGACCTGCCAGGCAATAATTTTTCAGTCACTCTGTGTGTACAATAAACATTTGTTATTAATGTCGGGAACACAATTGCTTCTTTCTTTGGGTACTAAATACTGCACATGCTCAGAGGGAAGGTTCACTGCACTGTGGTTTAACAGTTTGCATGGAGGGATCTCTGCACAAAAAGCTTCTTCATCAGTAAATAAATTCTAAGGTTCAGCATTTATATTGACAAACACTATGTGTGGCTTGTTCGCTGCTGTATCAGTTCTCAGTCGTGTCTTTACTCTCCGCTCAGTCTTGCCTCTTATTTAGATCAGTCCTGTCATATGTGTGCATTAAAGCACCTGCATGTTTTCCAGGTTTTTAAATATGTATTTACATTTATCACACTACAGACTTCTCTGATGGTCATGCAGTCAACTGTCATTAATAATGTATCAGTTTTTTTTACCAGCTGATACATTTTGTCCTGTCTCTCTCTGCTCTCTACTCTTTAACTTCACCCCCAAACAGTTGTGGCAGATTGCTGCCCCTCCCTGAGCCTGGAGGTTTCATCATGTTAAAGGGGACATATCATGCAAAATCCACTTTTTTAGCCCTTAAATACACTATGTGTGTGTGTGTGTGTGTGTGTGTGTGTGTGTGTGTGTGTGTGTGTGTGTGTGTGTGTGTGTGTGTGTGTATACTTTGAGTGTCAAGGACTGCAGGAAAAATTGTAATTTATTCTCTCCCGGTGCTGTGTAAATATCTTTATATTCTTTTTGTGTCATATTTTTCAGTCTGTTCAGTTTTCTCTATTCCTTATTACATTTTCTTGTCTATTACGTCACAGTATTTGCTGTGGAACCGCTAAACAAGGACATGGGACTTCCGGATGTGAATCCGCCATTTTTTTTCTCGCAGTGATTTTGTAGTCCAAGTTCAGCTATGTCGAAGTTGCAAGTAGACAAGTTAAAATGTTCGGTTGTTGGGTGTATTAATCCACACGATTCCTTACATCACCCACCGTCATCAGAGCCTCTTCGAAGTGCCTGTTTCTCTACCGGTAGATAATCGTATCGCTGCTATCAAACTACAAAAATGGCCGAATGGGGTGGAGTGGATCGCTCTGCATTGCAGTTCTACTTATTGAATGATTTACATATGAAAAGGAAGGATTTAAAAGCGTGATACGTACCCTTTAAAAAGGAAGTTTTTCCTTCCCAGTGTAGCCAATATTTCTAATATTGTAGGGTCTTTATTGTATGGTCTTGCAGTATGAAGCACCTTGAGGCAGCTGTTGTTAATTAGCACTATATAAATGTAACTGAACTAAACACCGGTAGACTTTGGTGTAGTATACACACAGCCAGTCATTAGCTACACACATAAAACACGATTAGTCAGAAGGGAGATGTCCTTCCTGGCCACTGTATTCAAATATGGTCAGGGAACATGGTGGTAATTACACACTAATATATATATATATATAATATATATATATATATATATATATATATATATATATATATATATATATATATATATATATATATATATATATATATTTTTTTTTTTTTTTTTTTTTTTAGCCTGTCATGTCTGGCAGATCTTGCAAACAGAACTGTGATCTGAATGCATTGTTGTGCCAAACATATTTGCTATTTCAAGATGAGCTCTATAGGTTCTCTATAGGCTCCTCTTGTTACTGTGTGACCCTTTATTTTATTTGAATTATTTTTAACATGCTATTTAACAAATTGTGCCAGAAATGACAGGCTTAAGAAATAGAAAAGAGAAAAAGAAAAGAGAAAGGAAAAGAGAAAAATAGAAAAAATAAACAGGAAAGAGTGCAAGTAGGTAAACCAAATAGTTTGTCACTTGTTAAACATAAGATATTGACAATATTTGCAAAATTAAAGATTGTGTGGCGAAAACAAAATAAAAGAATAAGCATAGTTACACAAACCAACCATTTGTGTTATTATGTGGGTGTATGTATTTGTGTCATGAAATGTGCTTACCAATGAAGGCACAAAGCCTCAGCCCCGCCCACCAGAGGCTAGAGGCAGGCAAAGAGAACCCCAGGTAGCCCACGCCACCAGCAGCCCATCAAGACCTACGAAGACCCGCG
Organism: Archocentrus centrarchus; assembly: GCF_007364275.1. NCBI lineage: Eukaryota > Metazoa > Chordata > Actinopteri > Cichliformes > Cichlidae > Archocentrus > Archocentrus centrarchus. Next base: position 1,744,097 of record NC_044354.1, on the reverse strand, counting down.
GCCACTCATTCTAAAGACAACCGTACACCCCTCCCAGCAGACGGGGGAGGGAGGCCTCAGACGGAGTCCACGCAGCCAAGGAGCAAGGACACCAGAGAACCTGAGGCAATGAGAAGCCAGCCCCCCCCCCAGCGGCCAGCCCCCCTGCACGGCCGGCAGCAGGGCCCCAGGGCCCCCGGCAGCCGAGGGCCGCCCGAGCCCCCACAGAGCCCCCCCCTACGCCGAAGAAGCCAACGCAGCCCCCAGGGAAGCAGGTCACCACCCACATCAGAACATCCAGCCCCACCCAGGAATCCGGAGGTACCCACACCCCAGGGGGGCAGGGGGGGAGAGGCAACCAGCAAGGAGCGGCCAGGAGGTAAGGCACAGGCCCAGACCCAGGTCCAGCCAAGCATACAAACACACGCACACCCGCAAGCACACCTGTGTACACATTTATGCACAAACACACTCACCCACACACATATAAACATAGATACACCATACGTACACATCCACTCGCCCACCCATACTCACGAACACTGTGACAAATACAAAGACACACATTCATCCATAGCTACCCACCCTCTGAGGATGGGGCGAGTGGAAACCACCCCAGGGCCAACAGTGACCCCAAGATGCCGCCAGCCCGGCCCCAAGGAACCACCCGACCCCCACCCCGGGCAAGGTGTAAGAAATCGGGGTGTGAGATGACCCACCCCCCCTCTCCCCGCCCAACTTGTAAGTGTATGTGTTTATGTTGTGAATGAATGAGGTGTATAGGGTGCAGTTAAAATTGAGGGGGCAGTTGTGCCACAAGCACCAACTGTTGGACGTCAGTGCTCGCCCACACTGCCCCCCCAAAACCCTCCATGTCTAAAGTGCAAATAAAATTTGGGGACAGACAGTAAAGAGGATCTGAATGGGGCCAGCGGCCCCATCTCATCAACCTCTATGTAACATGCCTGCCCCAAAGGTCCTATGTATATCGTGTAGTATGTGTGTATGTGTTGTGAATTATAATGACTATAGTGCAATTAAAAAAAGAGAGGCAAGTGGCCGCGTGGCTCTGCACGTAGCCTCTCCACCCTACGTGTGTGTGTGTGAGAAACTGTGTGTGGAGGGGGGGGGGGGGGATATGACCAGGAAGGGGGGGAAGGGAAAAAAAAAAAACCCCACCCAACCTGGAAGAAGAGAGCCAGCTGTCCACTGGCTCAATAGGCACCCCGACCTCCCACACCCCAGCATAGGGCAGGGAGGGGTGAGCCCGGGGCCGTGGTGACAGCATCCCAGAGCACTGCAGCACCCGAGACCGGCGCCATCGCCCCCACCGCAGAGGGTAGCCCACTCAAACTAGACGTCCATTCACTCAACAACAGACACAAACAAGCGACAGGACATGCTGGCCTGAGTTGGAAATACAGTGCCCCGTCCCCACCAACCACTCCACCGCTACACGGGCCCCCAGAGTCCTCACCCGACCACCTACTAAGCACATCAGGAGCAGAACCAACAGCCAACCACCCCCACTAAGTAATGGAGCTGATCAGTGGGAACCAAAGAGAGTCAAATTCCTCCAATTGGTCTTTAGATGAAGCAGACATTCTCTCTAAACTAACATGATCTACTAATAATTTTCTGTACTGAGTAATACATAGTTTATTTTTTGACTTCCAATTCATGAGGATAGTTTTCTTAGCGATGCACAAGGCGGTAAGAACTGTGTGTGATATATTTGACTCCATTACTAATTCACTGATGTCACCTAAGATGCATAGTCTGGGGGAAGTTGGCACACGACAGCTAAACCATGTGGATAGATCTTCACATATCCTTTGCCAAAATCTCTGAACAGGTACACAAGACCACAGAGCGTGTAGATAATTCTCCTCTGAATTGCTTGTACAGTGGGTGCATATGTTTGAATGTGTAAGGCCCATTTGGAACATCCTTTGTCCAGTATAGTATGTTCTATGGAGAATTTTATATTGTAAAAGTTGTACTTGGGGTCTTTTAGTCATTTTGAAAATATTTAAACATATTTCTGTCCATAAATTTTGATCCAGGTTAACAGAAAGATCATGCTCCCATTTTGCAATTGGGAGGGAAAGTGAATCATCAGTTTTTAGTAATAATTTATATAATTTTGACAACAATTTTGGGGTACAGAGGTTAAGAAATTCTGTTACCCGTGTAGGCATTTCTAGATTCAACTGATTATGATTAAATCTTCCCTGTAAGATGGACTTAAGTTGTTGATATTCCAGAAATCTACCGTTGCCAATTCTATATTTTGACATAAGTTCTTGGAATGTAATAAGGTTTCCATCTTGGATAATATGTTCTAAATTATTTACACCCTTATCATGCCATAACGGAAAATTCAGCATTTTCTTTTTCTGACAAATATCTGGATTGTTCCAAATGGGTGTTAGTTTACAGGGGATAAGTGAAGATTTAGTTATTTTTAAAAATTCCCACCAAGCTGTCAGAGAGGTATTTATACTGAGGCTTTTATAGCAGTTATGATGTTAATACTAGGGCTAATGAAAGGTAGATCCGAGATTTTGATTTTTCCACAAAACACCTGTTCTAGATCCAGCCATGGGTTGTCTAATGAACTGGATTTGATCCACTTTGAAATATACTGCAATCTACTGCTTAAGAAATAGTAATAAAAGTTTGGTAATTCCAGACCTCCACTTTGTTTTGGCTTTTGTAAAGTTTTTAAGCTTATTCTTGATGGTTTGTTTTTCCATAAAAATTTTGAGATGTTTGAATCTAGTGACTTAAACTTATTTATGATGCTAATGTTTATTGATGTTTAGAGAAAGGTTTACTGTTTATTGTTACTGTTTACTGTTGCACCATGGGTTTGAGAGTAACAGAATTTCGATCCTGTGTATGTCCAGTACATATTGCAGATTTGACAATAAAGCTGACTTTGACTTTGACTTTGACACTATGTATATTTGTTAGTTCGATATCCATCATCCATTTTCTTTCTCTTGTCCTTTTTTTCTATTAAATAAAAAATTACTGACTGTATTAAGCATTGGCAGAAGTTGTCTACAGAATGATTAACAGTAAATGAAACTTGTTGAGTCTTGGTTCATCATGATTTTGATTGGTCCTAAAATGCTCCTGCATCATTATATGTGTGGAGTGATGGTGCTGTGTTCACTTGTTTCTGTGTGAACCAGCCTTCCAAACAAACAGTTTTTCTCATTTAGTTTCAATGGCAATGAATTTACTGCTGTTCTAAACTCAGTCATCTGTAAATGGCAACCCCCCCCCCCCCCCTTAGATGGTGGCATTTCAGTTTTCATCTCTTTCAGAGTTTTGTAACAATTCCTTATAATGGAGAAAAGTGATCTGAGGAGGGACGATGAACTGGAAAGCAAAGCACACAGTTAATGAGAGGATACAGAGAGAGAGAGAGTCAACAGTGCCTGAAGACTTAGAAGACAATTACACCTGATCAATAGCGCAGTATAAACCCAAACAGTCCTGCCACTTTAGATTTCACATAGCCATCAAATCTGTGCTTGTAATGAAAGGAGCGGCAGACTTGTTTGCACCTGATGATTGAATGACCCCTGTCGGTGTCTCCCTGTGTATCTGAAGGAAACCGCTGAATACCAGTTAGTGAGCTGCTGGAAGAGATGATATGTAGATGTGTGAAAGGTGGAAATAAAGAATCTGACTCATGATACTTCCATTCATTTATGAGCTTGACGTTTGTTGGGTTTTGATTTGATGTGACTCATCTTGCAGATGGAGCCGCAGTCAGCAGGGTGGGAATGAAAAGTCGATGTGACACACTATTAAGCCTAGAGAAAGGATTTGGAGGGAGATTAGCTATGATTGTGTCTCTGTTGGTGGGAAGACCATTTATATTTTTTATATAATAATTTGTGTAGTTATATCCCAGACTTTAGATTCTTGTGTAGCCTCAGATATAGCAGTTCTACTTTCAATTATTTTTTCTGAACCTTACATGGATGAGTAACTCTTATTTCCAAGTCTAACTATGTAGGTCCATCAGCAAACGGTAGAAACAGAACAAACAAGTGGAAGAAAATAAAAATCAAAAATGTTTTTTGAGCATCCGGTTGTGCGTTTTTATTCTTCCAGAAATTAAACTGAACAAATAAGCCATTGTTGTTTTTTGGAAAAAATACACTTTAAATACATATTCACTGATGTAAAAGTAAGAAAATAGAGAGAAGAGACATCTGCACCATAACAGGTCCCTGAAAGTAAAACACATGCAGTGAATGACAGATATAATAATAGATAATAGTGGGTGTAATTATAGCCATAATTAGCTTGGCATCACTTATGTTATCAGTTACTTAATCTTACTTTACTTTGGTGTTTCATGGCTGGTTTAGTATTTTTTCCATTTCTGGTCAGTATTTAGATTTTCTGTCATATATGATACTCATGTAGCCCAGTCCATAATGATTATGGGCATGAGTAAATAGTTTTAAAATGTTCAAATAACTAATAGTTCATGTACAGTTTTTATAAAGTTCATAAGTGAGTTGTGTTAAAACAATAGTGGACCAAATCATTTTGTTTGCTAATAAAGTAGTATGTCACTTTAATTAGTTTTACTGCACTTTCACGCATTTTGTGTTGTGTACAACCTATCCTCACTGAGCATCAGAATGTCAGTCTTGACTTGTGTTTATTTGTATTGGTTGTTTGTGACCTATGTAACCAATCAAGGGATTGTGGGGGCGGGATGTGAGGTTGACCTAGTAGAGGGCAGGTGCGCGAGAGGTACAGAGATGCCACAGACGTACATCAAACGTGTGTGTTGACCGCTGATCGTATCGGAGTATAAGTGCCTTTCATCGTGGTGAATGCAGAGTTTGCCATTCTGTGTTAAGGACTTTGAAACATCCGAAGGTAAATATTCCTTTGAAAGTTGTATTGAACTGTTTCTGTCAGATGCAGTATGTTAAAATGGAGATGCTAATCGCGGATAGCATATTAGCTTGCTAGCCGTGTCGCACATGTATAATATAGTAGCTGTCTAAGTTGCTAAGTTGTTAATGTGTGCCGATGCTGTTAGTAGTTTAAATGAGAGTGATTATAAAGCAAGACTAAGATATTTTATATGCTCGCTAACGTGTAGGACCAGGAGGCTATCCTTGGACTTTTTTTTCCCCCTTGCTACGTGACGGAGCATAGAAGTATCCAGGAGTCGCCATCTTGCTTGGATTTTGTGTCGGAGACCGAAGCCGTTGCCGGACGCCCTCGTCGCCCTCACGAATGATTCCCTAAAGGTTACCAGCGACTAACATTAACCAGGTTGCTGACTGGCTGACTGCTCGAGGTTGTGAGTACTCAAATTGCACGTGCTTATTATTTTATTGTTTTGTTCTGCTTGCTTTGCAAGTGAAAGGGTCATAAAGTTTCTGACCACACAGCACCCCAGCGTCGACACAGGCCTGCACCGTTTGTTTTATTTTATTTTAAAGGACTGATATTGAGTTGCAGCTTGAGTGTGTGAGTGTGTGTGTGAGCTGCAGGACTAGTGTTTTCACAAGTAATTTGATTTATTTACAGGTGTTTTGAAGAGACATAATTGAAGTAATTATTTTGTACTCTTATTGTGTTTATTTGAAGTTGCAAATATTAATTTTGATTACTAAATTCTATATTTTTGAGGTTAAGAATCCTGTGTGTGTTATTTCTTTCGTGTAAGGATTTTCCCCTGTTTATTAAATTTGAACCAGAGAAACGTGTTTCAACACTGGATGATAACAATTCTTAGTAGGATTAAAGGCCAAAGGGTTGTATTCTGCTAAGTGGAGGCACCAATCACCAAATTTCTTATCAATACAGGTTAGTACGGAAGCCAATAAATTAAAGAACCCAGGGCCCCGCCCATAGTACTACAATACCCCTGTCTTTAAATGATGTTTACCTATTAGCTACATGGGTCGGGTGCTACACAAATTGGAGGCACCGCTGGGATATTTTCCCTAATAAGGTATAAATTTTAATGTCAAGTAGTTGAGACTCTTTCTCTTGGTCAAGCCTGCAAGCACATAAGACAAAATAATGGCAAGTTTGAGTAATTCCTCGCAGTTGGAGTTAAGTAACTGGTGTAGAGGGGAGGGTATAGAGCTAACACATGCCCTTATGGTACTTGGAGTCCCCGAAGATGACGACATCTCTTGCATTGAGGAAGCACTGGAAACCATAAAAGCACTGGGAAAAGTAAGGGTAAGAGGAAAAATGTTTGACGCCAAACACCAGGCATTAAGCGTGCTTTGCGAATGTCGTGAGCCAATCGATCCCTCTAGAGTCCCATGTGAAGTCTTCTTGCCTGCCAGGGGGCATGGCTGGAAGATAGTGGTAGCTCAGCGCAAAGAGAGCAGTGCAGATGATTTCTCAGAGAAACTAGCACAGTTCCTCCAAGAACAAGGAAAAACAATGGAAGACATTTATCCAATGTGTGGTTCCGCCACAGAAGTGAATAGCACTCCAGAGTCTATTATTCGCGCTGTAGGGGAAGTGTTGCATAAAACCACAAAACCCACTGAAAGCAACAACTATAGACGTTTAAGGACTTTTTCTGGAATCAGCCCTGTTCCACTAGGTGAGGAGTGTTTGGATAACTGGCTTGAACAGGCCAAGCTTATGGTAGAAGAGTATGAGTGTTCAGAAAAAGAGAAAAGACGCAGGATAGTTGAGAGTCTTAAAGGTCCGGCTTTGGAGATCCTTCAGGCTGTACGCTTGTCGAATCCTGATGCTAGTCATTTGGAGTACATAGAAGCAATAGAAAGTACTTTTGGAACCTCAGAGTCAGGAGAAGACCTTTATTTGTCTTTCAGGTCTCTTCGCCAGGAGTCTGGTGAGCCCTTGTCAGAGTTTTTGCGCAGACTTGAAAGATTCCTCTGTAAAGTAATTAAGAGAGGTGGTCTCCCAGTTAGCGCAGCCAACAAAGCTAGGCTTGAGCAGCTTATAAAAGGAGCAACTGAGTCTGATCTCATGTTGCTTAAGTTGAACTTGCGAGAGAGGAGGCATGATCCTCCTGCTTTCCTAACCTTGCTCAAAGAAATTCGTGCGGAGGAAGAACGTGAAGCCGCCAGGCACAGTCTCAGCAAACCTGTGCACCGCCAGCGTGTGCATGCAGTGCAGGTGGAAAAGGAAAACAAGTTGGCAAATAGTCAGCAACTTGAACTTCGAGCTGAGATTGAAGAATTAAAATCCGCCCTGAGTGAGCAAGTGAACAAATTGTCTAAATCAGAAAATGATAAAACTACAAAAAAGTCCAAGGATAAGAAGAAAGTAAGAGCTGAGTCAAACCCCGAAATACAGTCTTTAAAGAAAGAACTGAAAGCTCTAAAGGAACAGATAAGTGTGATGACTGTGAAAACCAAATCAGGCTCAACCGCAACAGCGAAGTATTCTAGCCACAAAACAGCTGCAAATCCACAGTGTGCTACTTCTAGAAGCCAGTTTGTAGCAGAGTCTTCTGAATATTTCTGCTATAGATGTGGTGAAAATGGGCACATTGCATCAAAATGCACAGCTCCAGCAAATACACAGAAGGTCATAAAAAAGCTCATTCGCCAAGTGCGCGGAGCAACTTGTGGACCAAAAGAATCCAGCAAAGGTTCCGATGAATCTATTGCTAGAGTCAATAAAGTCCATATTCCAGAGACAGACACTAACTTACCTGAAGGTCTGGTAGGTCCATCATCTGTGGTAAAAATAAAAGTTAATGAACTTCCTTGTGATGCCCTCATGGATTCTGGTTCCACTGTAACCATTATCTTTGAAGAGTGGTACAAGAAACATCTGTCACATGTCCCTATTCGTCCTATTTCTCATCTAGCTATATGGGGTCTCGCTGATTCAGAGTACCCTTACAGAGGTTATGTGGTAGTGGACATGGAGTTCCCAGAGGACTTGGCAGGAGTAAAAGGGCCAATCACTGTTCTTGCTCTTGTGTGTCCCGAGCCACAACATTGCAGCCAAGTGCCTGTCATTGTAGGCACTAATGCCTTTCTCTTCCGCAGACTGTGGGAGCTTTCAAAAGAAAGTGGCAGTCAGAACAAAGTACACTCTTTGAGAATACAAGCAGTCTATGAAAAGCTACAGACACAAACCCTGAACCCCCAGTCAAAAGCTATTGATGAGGCAGTTGGGCAAGTGAAATGGCAAGGCCCAGGCCTACTGTCCATAGCTCCTGGTGAGAAGTGTTATGCCACCTGTAAAGTGGAGAAACCGACTTTCTCTTCTCAAGACATTATTCTTGTTGAAGCTCCTGTGACGCAGCATCTTCCGGCTGGTGTATTTGTACAGCCCGGAGTGCTCCCTAACAGAGACATTGACTCCAATAGTTTCACTGTCCTTTTGCACAATGAATCACAAAAACCCACGTCTATTCAGGTTGGCACTGTCATTGCAGAAATGTATGCAGTAGATACTGTAGCCTTACCTCAGCCTTCCAACTCAACCACTGACCTCCTTGACCCCGAGCTCTTTGATTTTGGAGACTCACCAGTTCCTGAGGAGTGGAAGAAACGGCTTAGCCGAAAACTTGCTGAGAGACGAAATGCTTTCTCTCTCAATGAATGGGATGTTGGTTTGGCACGAGGAGTTGAGCACCAAATACGTGTCAGTGATCCCACTCCTTTTAGAGAACGATCACGTCGCTTAGCCCCAGCTGATATTGACGATGTAAGGCGACACATACAGCAGCTACTGGCTGCTGGCATTCTGAAAGAGTCCCGAAGTCCTTATGCCTCACCCATTGTGGTAGTGCGCAAAAAGAATGGAACCATCAGGATCTGCATCGATTATCGGACCCTGAACAGTCGCACTATACCGGATCAGTACACAATGCCGCGCATTGATGATGCCTTGGATTGCCTCACAGGCAGCCGGTGGTTCTCAGTACTGGATCTTCGGAGTGGATATTATCAGATAGCCATGGCTGAAGAGGATAAGGAGAAGACCGCATTCATCTGTCCCCTCGGATTTTATCAATTTGAGAGGATGCCCCAGGGCATCACTGGAGCCCCAGCCACTTTTCAGCGGCTTATGGAGAAAGCCGTGGGTGATATGCACCTTCTCCAAGTCATTGTCTATCTTGATGACATTATTGTCTTTGGAAAGACTCTTGAGGAGCATGAACAACGATTGCTGAAAGTTTTGGATCGCTTGCAAGAGGTTGGCCTAAAAGTGTCAATTGACAAATGCCAGTTTTGTCAACCAAGTGTTAAATATGTGGGCCACATTGTCTCAGAATCTGGTATTGCCACTGATCCCGAGAAAGTGAACGTGGTAAAAGACTGGAAGGAACCCACTGATCTCAAGTCTTTGAAGTCCTTCCTTGGTTTCTGTGGCTACTATCGGAGATTCATTGCGAACTACTCCAGCATTGTTCGCCCACTGACTGAACTTACAAAGGGCTACCCCCCAGCTCAGAAAGGGAGACAAGCACAAGCCCCAGGCACCTCTAAGGTGTATTTCAAAGCATCTGAACCTTTTGGCGAACGGTGGGACCAGTCCTGTCGAGATGCATTCAGAAAAATCATTGACTGTCTCATAAATGCTCCAGTGTTAGCATTTGCAGACCCAAGTAAACCATACATACTGCATGTTGACGCCAGTATGAGTGGTTTAGGTGCAGTGCTATATCAGGAACACCCAGAAGGTCTACGGCCTGTAGCATTTGCGAGCCGAAAACTTAGCCATTCTGAACTGCGATACCCTGTCCATCAGCTAGAGTTTTTAGCGCTGAAGTGGGCAGTGGTAGATAAATTTCATGACTATTTGTATGGAGCGAAGTTTACTGTAAGAACTGATAATAACCCCTTAACCTATGTGCTGTCCTCAGCCCGGCTAAACGCCACAGGACATCGCTGGTTAGCTGCCCTTGCTACCTATGACTTCAGCATCCAGTACCGTCCTGGCCGTCAGAACACTGACGCTGACTTGCTCTCCCGACAGTACGCAACTGAAGATGTCAGAAACTGGACAGACATTCCACCATCAGGCATTAAAGCAATCTGTAGGCGAGCTTGTGTTGTTGAAACACCCAGTGTCCCTACTAGATTGGCTGACCAACTTGGTGTCCCACCGACGGTCATCCCTGATGTGTATGCTTATCCAACGCACTTGAGCTCAGATGCCATTGATCAGCTAAGCCCAAGAGAGCTTAAGTCTGCACAAGATTTGGATCCTGTCATCGGTCCAGTGAAAACAGCTCTTGAAGCTGGCAAGATGCATGTTCAATCTCAGAATGATCCCCCCGATGTTGCTTTGCTTAGCAGAGAAATCTCTAAGTTGGAGCTAAAAGATGGAGTTCTATATAGAACCAGACAAACACCATCAGATAGAGAGATAAATCAACTTGTTTTGCCACAGCGATACCGAAGTGTAGTACTCAGGTCACTACATGATGATTGTGGACATTTGGGAATAGACAAAACCTCTGAGCTGCTCAGAGACAGATTCTATTGGCCCCGCATGATCGCTGAAGTTGAACAATATATAAAAACATGTGGAAGATGTGTCTCCAGGAAGACTCTTCCCCAGCATTCAACTCCATTGAATCAGATCACTAGCAATGGTCCCTTAGATTTAGTGTGCATTGACTTTTTGCAAATAGAACCCGACAGTAGAGGGGTTGCAAATGTGTTAGTAGTGACAGACCATTTCACGAGATATGCACAGGCGTTCCCTACAAAAAATCAAAAAGCTACTACTGTTGCAAGAGTATTGTGGGAAAAATACTTTGTGCATTATGGTCTTCCCGCAAGAATCCATTCGGATCAAGGCAGAGACTTTGAGAGTCGCTTGATAAAGGAGCTTCTCTCTATGCTTGGCATACGAAAGTCTCGCACATCCCCATATCACCCACAAGGTGATGCTCAACCTGAACGATTCAACAGAACACTCTTGTCCATGCTTGGTACGCTGGACACAGAAAACAAAAGGAACTGGAGTCAATACATCAGTCATCTAGTGCATGCATATAATTGCACAAAAAATGATGCCACAGGACATTCTCCCTACTTTTTAATGTTTGGACGTGAAGCAAGACTTCCAGTTGACATTTGTTTTGGCACAGTTGTGGATGGGACAAGTGAAGTGTCACATCTTAAGTATGTCAAACAGATGAGACAAGATCTGCAACAGGCTTACAAACTAGCAATGGAAGCCGCAACCAAAAATCACATGAGAAACAAGTCTCGTTATGATCAACATGTTCGAGATCAACCATTGGCAGAGGGTGACAGAGTGTTGTTAAGAAACCTTGGCCTGAAGGGGAAACACAAACTTCAAGATCGTTGGAGATCTACTCCCTATGTGGTAGTCAAGAAGTTGCCCAATCTACCTGTTTATCAAGTGAAGCCAGAACAAGGCTCTGGAGTCATTAAAACCCTCCATAGAGATCATCTCTTGCCAATTGGTTACCTGGTCAGAATGCCACATTCAGTGGAAAACGAGAAAAAAGTCACAAAACCAGCAGTCACAAGGCTGCAGAGTGTAAGGAAAACCCCCAAACAGTCTTCGTTGTCTGAGCAAGTAACCAGCGACTCTGCTTCATCAGACTTGGAATTTGAAGGTGTGCGTGAGTACTCATCCTTGGATATGGATGAGGTGAAACAACAGCTTTTGCACACCCACCATCTGGAGAAACCATACCCAAGTTCTGTTGATGAGAGTTCACAGGCATCAGACAGTGAGCAAAGTGAAACTGACCCAGTTAGACAAAGAGAGGAACCTGTAACCATTGTGCATCATGGGATGGTTATTCAGTTGAACCTTGGTTCACAGGGCGAAGGTATTAATCCATTCAGAGAGTCTACACCTTTCAAGAGATCATCAAAACAAGAAAGGAAACCCTTAACTACCTCAGGCAGAAGAGCCAGGGTTAGATGAGGACATCTACCTTTTTAGAAGAGGGAGGGTGTAGCCCAGTCCATAATGATTATGGGCATGAGTAAATAGTTTTAAAATGTTCAAATAACTAATAGTTCATGTACAGTTTTTATAAAGTTCATAAGTGAGTTGTGTTAAAACAATAGTGGACCAAATCATTTTGTTTGCTAATAAAGTAGTATGTCACTTTAATTAGTTTTACTGCACTTTCACGCATTTTGTGTTGTGTACAACCTATCCTCACTGAGCATCAGAATGTCAGTCTTGACTTGTGTTTATTTGTATTGGTTGTTTGTGACCTATGTAACCAATCAAGGGATTGTGGGGGCGGGATGTGAGGTTGACCTAGTAGAGGGCAGGTGCGCGAGAGGTACAGAGATGCCACAGACGTACATCAAACGTGTGTGTTGACCGCTGATCGTATCGGAGTATAAGTGCCTTTCATCGTGGTGAATGCAGAGTTTGCCATTCTGTGTTAAGGACTTTGAAACATCCGAAGGTAAATATTCCTTTGAAAGTTGTATTGAACTGTTTCTGTCAGATGCAGTATGTTAAAATGGAGATGCTAATCGCGGATAGCATATTAGCTTGCTAGCCGTGTCGCACATGTATAATATAGTAGCTGTCTAAGTTGCTAAGTTGTTAATGTGTGCCGATGCTGTTAGTAGTTTAAATGAGAGTGATTATAAAGCAAGACTAAGATATTTTATATGCTCGCTAACGTGTAGGACCAGGAGACTATCCTTGGACTTTTTTTCCCCCTTGCTACGTGACGGAGCATAGAAGTATCCAGGAGTCGCCATCTTGCTTGGATTTTGTGTCGGAGACCGAAGCCGTTGCCGGACGCCCTCGTCGCCCTCACGAATGATTCCCTAAAGGTTACCAGCGACTAACATTAACCAGGTTGCTGACTGGCTGACTGCTCGAGGTTGTGAGTACTCAAATTGCACGTGCTTATTATTTTATTGTTTTGTTCTGCTTGCTTTGCAAGCGAAAGGGTCATAAAGTTTCTGACCACACCGCACCCCAGCGTCGACACAGGCCTGCACCGTTTGTTTTATTTTATTTTAAAGGACTGATATTGAGTTGCAGCTTGAGTGTGTGAGTGTGTGTGTGAGCTGCAGGACTAGTGTAGTACTATGGGCCCCGCCCATAGTACTACAATACCCCTGTCTTTAAATGATGTTTACCGATTAGCTACATGGGTCGGGTGCTACACTCAGTTACATATCCTATATCTAATTATCTAATTATCTAAATATCTAATTAAAATAATATTACATGCAGTCAAAAGAGTAATTTTACAGCTTGAATGAATGTGTATATTTTTCTTACTGTTATGTTGTTTGACTTTCCATCACATTTTGAAGAAATTAAAATATACATCTTCTTGTAGTTCAATAAAAAGTTTATTTTATTTACTAAATTCATTTTTGAATGTTCGACCTTCACTGAGCAGACTGACGTACTTGTGTTCAACACAAAGAGAAATTCAGATTTAGGAGATGAAAGTGGAATCATGTTCTGTGCTTACCAAAAACCTGAGTGTAACATCTAAACTGTGGATCTGATTTTTGACATCACACCTATTTGTTATTCCTATTTGTATCAAAATTTGATGGCAGCACTGGATGTTTAGACCTGATGTATCCAGTTGTTACATTTTTAAAACTGAAAATGCATTCATTTCATTTCAACCAGATAATTACTTTTTTTTTAAAGAAAAAAAGAAATCTGATGCAAATTATATAATTTAAGGCACATTATTTTTTTAATAAATCTTTGACATGCCTGGAGGGGTTCTTGATACACTGATGATACTCGCTTTCTTCCTTCCTCCTGTAAAATAGGTCAATCATAGAGAATTATAATAATTAGCAGCGATCTTAGAAGTGCAAATGTTTTATAGTTAGGCCCATAATTTGTTGGACAAAGAGACATTTTTTGTGATTTTTGCCTCTGTAAACAGGGTGCACTGGATTTTAAATCAAACAATATGCGGCTGAAGTGCTGACTTTCAGATTTAATTCAAGCGCTTTTATAAAGATTTTGCATTGACTGTCACTTTTATACATTGTCCCCCATTTTCTGAGGCTCAAATTTAATTGGGAAATGGACTGATAAGCAGTTTCATGACCAGGTGAGGACTGTTCCCCTGTTACTTCATGACAAAAGAAGCAGACATCTGAAGTTGATTCACAGTGTTGAATTTGTATTTTTATAGTTTTTCAGTGTAATTTTAATAAGAGGGTCCAAAGAGATGTCAGTGTAAGTGAGGGAAGTCTATATTAGGCTGAAAAATATATCAGAGAGTGCAAAGGAGATGTAGAAGTGGCCAAATCAACAATCTGGGACATTTTTAAAAAGAATAAATACTCTGGCCATCTCTGCAACAGCAGAAGGCCTGAAAGACCACAGAAGACAACTAAAGTGTATGATGACTGACTTTTTTGAGGTTTCCACTTATCCAATTCAAGGTCACGGTGGGGCTGGAGCCTATCCCAGCTATGGCAGGGTACACCCTGAATAAGTCACCAGGGACTAACGCAGAGAGAAAAACAGCCATACAGTCGCATTCACACCTACGGCCAATTAACCTAATATGCAAGGAAGTACCTGGAGACAACCCACACAGTTCCCACAGTTTCTGTGAAAAATCTACAGCAAAAGGCAACAGTGCTAGCCACCGCATCACTGTGCCACCCAGAGACGCCTTCATGAATGGAAATACAGTTTACAACAAGATGCAAATCACTGGTTACAGTCAAGAACAGGAAGTCCAGAACAGACTTTCCCAGAAAACTAGTCTGCAAAGTTCTGAAAAAAAAGTGTACAGATTATATTATCTCCTGCCGGAATAACGGGAAGATAAAAGTATGGAGAAGAAGAGAAACAGCTCGTGATCCACGTGGTGGAGGCAGTGGTATGGCATGGGCATGTACGGCTGCAAATGGAACCAGGTGTGACCGCTGATAGAAGTAGCAGACAGCTGTACTCACTGCTCAGATTCAGCCAAATGCTGCAGACTCAAAACATCCCAGAAAAGCAACCCAAGAGTTTCTCAAGGTAAATAAAAAAGATATTCATCAATAGCCAAGCCGGTCACCTGATCTCAGGCAAACAGATCTTGGTTTTTTTAATTATTAACTAAAAAACAGAATGCCAAAAGACCCACAAACAAGCAGCAACTAAAAGTGGTTCCAGCAAAGGCATAGCAAGGGAAGAGGCATTTGGGAGGGAGTATTGGGTGATATCCATGAGTTCTGCAAAGGATTTTCATCCAAGTATTAAAAACTGTCCTCATATTTAAAAAAATATATGTTTATCAAATTAATTAATTGAAGCCTCTGAAAATGGGGAACTAAAAAAGTATTCACTCGTCTGCCTTCACACAGACATGAACCTGAGTAACATCCATTCTTAATCCAGAGGGTTTAATATGATGTGGGCCCACCCTTTGCAGCTGTAACAGTTTCAACTCTTCTGGGAAGTCTTTCCACAGGTTTAGGAGTGTTTATGGGAATTTCTGACCGTCCTTCCAGAAGCACATCTGTGAGGTCAGACACTGATGTTGGAGAGAAGGCCTGGCTCACAGTCTCTGCTCTCATTCATCCTAAAGGTGTTCTATCAGGCTGAGGTCAGGACTCTGTGCAGGCCAGTCAAGTTCTTCCACACCAAACTGGCTCATCCATGTCTTTATGGAGCTGCTTTGTGCACTGGTGTGCAGCCATGTTGGAGCGTGAACTTGTCCAAAATGTCTTGGTATGCTGAAGCATTAAAAGTGCTGGAACTAAGGGGCTGAGCCCAACCCCTTAAAAACACCATAACCCTCCCCCTCCACCAAACTTTACACTTGGCACAATGCAGTGAGACAGGTACCGTTCCCCTGGCAACCACCAAACCCAGACTCCTCCATCAGATTGGCAGATGGAGAAGTGTGATTTGTCAATAGCAGAATAAACTGTTTGGCACTGGCAGAGAAGATTTGGCAAGATTTACAAGGGCACGACACACATACTCAACTCTGCTGCTCAACCCACAAATGCATTTTCCTTGCAAATGTGGCTCCATTAAAGGGGAAATAAGCAGGCTTTCCACCAGTAAAAGATTTTAAAATATGTTGTTTTATTTACAGGCACCTAAAGGTGCTTTATATTGTAAGGTAAAGACCCTATTATAATACACCATTTATTGATCAGAAGCATTGTTACAACAAGGAAATAAGTGACCAAACACAAATTTCCTTCTTTTTGTTTTAAGATTATATGCACATGATCTTATAATATGTAGTGATAACTTTTCATATGGAATGGGATCTTAGTATATTTGAGAGAACTTGCTCCAGTAAACTCACAGACATTCACATTTACAAATTGGTAGGTACAGAGTTCTTAAAGTTTGACCCATGGACCATTTGCAGCCCTTGGTAATGTTTTATGCTGAGCATAATTGGAGTGAAGAACGAATGCACCACTACACATTTCCTTCATCCACAGTTCAGCTCATACTATCATGTTGCACTAAAGGGGCATCTGCTCAATTTTTATTAACTTCTGCTGTTCTAGATAGCATAAAATGTTAACAGCCACCTCACTCGTGACTATAATTAAGTGCAAAAATGTCAGTTACTCATCATGATTTGGGTTTCAGTTCTTTCACTTTCAGCAGAAATTGGTAATCCTGTATTTGGTTCTTGTCTGTTCCTGTTAGCTTTCCCTCCAGTTTTCTGCCACACCTGTTCTCAATCATTTAATCACTCTCCCAGTATATTACTTACTTTCAGTCAAGTGGTCCAGCTGTTTTCCAGTTGACCTTTTTTGGAATGTTTTATGGACCTTGCCTTTTGCCTGCTTTATTTGCCTCACTGACCTTCCATGGATGACTTCTAGCTTTTGATGTAACACTTTGATTTTATACTTTACCCTGGACACCGATGTCCTGCATTTGGGTTCGCTCCATCTCCCAATTGTTATACTTGTAATCATAACCCAAAATTCTGAAGGGATTCATCACAAAACTGAGTGTTAAGTGAGTGCAGGTTTCTTGGATGGCCGTCAGTCCTACATTGGCTCTTTAAATTGGCACTTGGATATCAAAACTTTGGGCACTTCTGATACATAAGAGAAAAATCAAAAGGTTTTCTTTTTAAAGTAATTGTTGCAAGTCAGCATCCAACAACCATGAGCAATACTTTTTGAGTATGCTTTATAATTACTTCTTGAATGCACTGATATTAATGCAGTGTCTAATCAAGAATGTCACTCTAAGTTCTAATAAGTCTAGTTATAGCTTTGATTATTGCCGGTGAGTATATTTCTGAGGTGATTTCTTAGTACAGAGTATTCAGATGAGATTGAAATGAGGTCTCCTTTGTGCCAGTCTGTGTGGTTCTGAACAAAACAGAACTTTGATGATGATTACTTAATAAATTAAAGCATGTTTTTTTTGCATGTTTTGAATGACTAATAACAAACTGATAGAGCTTGATGACAAACTTGATCTTAAATGACATCTGAAGGCACCATAGATTTTTCTTTTAAACCTGAGGTGTTTATATTTTCCACTTCATTGGCAACAAGTCTTTATTGAAACTGATCATTGAAGATAAGGTGAAACTGTCAACTGGTGGAAGGCATACACAGTAAGAGGCTCTGTTATATGAAATTTTGGCTTCCTGGTAAAGGATTGTGTTTTCGTATACTAAAAATCGTACACAAAACTGTACACAAACAATTTGGCATTCAGTATGTACAAAAAGCCAATCTTAATCTTTTGAACTGGCACCCGACTTTGCTTCACTCAGCAGGTTGGCCTCGTCTGATAAGGACAAGCTGGTGTTTTTGTGTTAGTCAGGGCCCATTGTTGAGACAGTGCCACCTCAATGAAGACCTCAAACTATTTCAAGCGACAAACTTTCAACAGTTATTTGCAAAAACAATTTGTGGAAGATACAGTGACTGCAGTATGTCCAAGTAGAGTGGCCCACCCCAAAAGCTCTGTGACAAATGAAGCATTTGATGATAATGAATGAGCTACAGCTTTCATGAGGGAAAGGCAACAGACTGTTGGACTTCAGTTTGTCTTCAGAACCGTGTTCACTCTGTGTGGCATAGATTTAACACGGTGTTGGAAACATTCCTCAGAGGTGTTGGTCCATATAGATGACAGCATCATCATGTAGTTGCTGCAGATCTGTTAGCAGCATGTGCATGATGCAGTTAACAGATCCACCACATTCCAAAGGTTCTCTATAGAAGTGAGATCTGGTGATCTGAGCTTTATGACATGGCATGTTATCCTAATGGAAGTAGGTATCGGAAGCTCAGTACGCTGTGGTCATAAAGGGATGGACCTGGTCAGCAACATTACTCAGGTAGACTGTTGTGTTTTAATGATGCTCTGTTTGTTATAAAAGGCTCAAAGTGGGCAAAAAAATATCCCCTACACCATTACACCAGCAGCCTGAACCACTGACACAAGGCAGAATGGATCTATGCTCATATTTTCTCTTTTTTTGGACCATTCTCTGTAACGAGATGGTTGTGTGGGAAAATTCCAGTAGATCAACAGTTTCAACAGCCATACCATATTTAAAGTCACTTAATCTCGTTTTTCTTCCCCATTCTGATGGTCTGTTTGACCTTCAGTAGGTTATCTTGACCATGTTTGCATACCTAAATACACTAAGCTGCTCCCATGTGATTGGCTGATGTGCAATAACAAGGAGCTGAACTGGTGCACCCAACAAACTGCCCAGTGACTGTACAAAGGCAATCACGTACTGCAGATTTTTTTGTGTCAGGTACCATACCACAAAAAAAATAAAATAATGCCATAGTGTTGTATAGTTATGCATTTTGCAGCGAAAGGTTTTTCACAATCCATACCTCAGTTTCTGGCAATATTTACAGGTGGAGTAACATCTAGTAGACTAATACTTGGAACATTCATTGCTACCACATAAAGATTTAATTTGATGGACAGGCTGCTCACTAGTAAATATGAGAAAACTTAGTGGGCTGTTTCTTGTCCACTCAGCTCATAGAAATCTTTGGTTCAGCTAAGACCCAAAAAGCTAATGTTATAAGAAGAGTGTGTAAATGTGTGTGTTGCTGAAATAGTAAAAATTCATAATATAAAATGCATAAATAAGAAAATAAGTCATGTTTTCAATACATTGTTATATTGAGGTAATTATAATGTAAGGACACCTATTTGCACAATTATCACTTCAAAGTTGCTGTATTGTGATTCAGTTTCTTGCGTGTTGTGAGCAGGTCTAGTGAACCGTTAAGTAGACTCTAAGATAGGTGCATTGATTTATTTGAAAATTTTCCTCCAGAGACACACCACTCATCTGTTTAGGTATGCTCATTACTGGCTTCATTAACATACTCCTGGAGACTGACGGTGACATTTGCGACGCCCAAAAAAAAGTATGTCTCTCACTGAATGAATTACATTTGACTCTTTGACCAACAAGACTCACAATCCCCCTAAAGGAATTAAGTTGATTTTTCTGAAGTTTCTCCTCAGTCTTCATTAGCAGTTTGAGTCCAGCCCTGTATGACTGAATGGTCAGCATTTCTATGAAGAAATATAATGGTCAAATTGTGATCATTAGCTTATGCAAAGCGAGCTTATTTTGTCAGACGCGGTTGTATTTTCAGTGCTGACACCCTTCTGCAAAGGCTGTGTGTATTCCAATATAGGTATTTTTACAGCTTCATTTTAAATATTTTAATGACTCTTTATACTATAGTCTACCTAACTCTAGGGAGTACTGTTGTTAATGGGACATCATTACCACAGTGCTTTAAAAAAAAATGTGGTGCAGGTCATTGACTCATCAGTGTTCCACTGCTCAATGAAACAGGAGCCTAATTAGTGCCTGAAATCCAGTTCGCCGTAGATTGATTCCTGACCTGCTGAACTGGGGACCAATTTAAGACAGGTTTGTGTGTTTTTGTTTACCTGAGCAGGAGATCCTGAATGTAATTCTGTTCAATAGCAGAGAGCCTGAGTTACAGTTCATTTTGTCACTTTCACATGAGCACGTCCTTGTCTAAATAAAAGACTTGATAGTGTAGTTAGCCTTAATAACTGGATCTGTCTCCAGCTTTGATCATCTGTCTTCAGCGCTAAACCAGAGTAAACAAAATAATGTGGGTTAACCAACCCTTAAATGGGTTTATAGATGTACAAGATGAGTACTTTTGCAAGACGGGAGCGCAGGTATTAAACTCAAGGCAATTTAAGATAAGGCCACTGACTTCTTTGTTCAGGTCGATAAGCAGAAGCTCGACAGGAGGAACTAGTCTGAAAAGCCCAGGAGGGTTTTACTCTGTCTGGGTTGTGTGCTTGTGTTGTGGCACCTCGGGGCATGGAAGCGCTAACAACTGTGCTGCATACTGCATCCATGGTGGCTGCCGCCTTCTCAGAGGTGACACTGGACCAACAATCAATAGTGCAGCTTTCATGTGTCATGCATGCATACGCCTGTGTGAATGCACACATTTTGCCACCACATATCATGAACAGATGTCTCCCCTGGTTCATCGGGCTCTGATCCCTTATTGCTAGATTATCAGCAAAAGAAATTTAAGGTAAGACATGCTGTATACGAGTAGAGGGAAATAATCAAGGAAACAGTTGGCATCTCAGCAGATAAGCAGGTGAAATACAAATAAAAACAATATTCATTCTTCAAAAAACAAGAAGAGACGCTGTCAAGTCTCGCTGCACCTCGCTCTGTGCGTTCACTTGTTTGTTCACAAGCAAACCTCAAATCTTTGTCACTCCGATGTCGTTTTCCCACATCACTAAAACTGGATCCAGCTGACTTAACCCCGCCACAAGAATGCACATATTGTGGTGGTGGGGAAAAAAACACAACAGCTACCAAAACCGAGGCCCCCATTCCCCTCCTAGTTGATTCCAACCACCCCCAGCCAAAGTGGAAGGTGGTGTCATCACAAAATATGACAGGAATAGTGATCCACAAAGGACCTAAGCCTCTCATTGCATCCATGACAGAAAGCGCTGGGATGGTGGGTGTGAGAGAAGGGGCTTTGTGAATACCTGATGAGTTCAACCACGGAGGTTCAATCAGGCCTGCAAGAGGAGAAGGAGAGGAAGGAGTGGTGGGAGGCGAGACTGCCTCATCCTGAAAGGTTTTCTCCCTCCTACCTCTTCCATTTTTCTCTCTGAATATCTCTTTTTCTCATCTTCCCATCCCTTTCACTCATTTATCTATCTATCAACCTCGCATTTCTCTCGGTCTGCTTCTCTCTCTGAATTTCTCTGTCACTCCATCATTCTCTGCCTCTTCATCCTCTGCTTGCCGCAGTCCCAAGAGGGCCACTTTAACTAAACAAGGGATTTGAAGATCAGAGGCCAATCTTCTGTGAGAGGTAAACACAAGAGACTTCTGCTGTCTTTAGAATAGCCAAGATGACTAAGAATGAAGGTATCGACTGGGCACATTCAGTCAGCTGCACGTTAAAGGGATTACTGCTGATATGAGTCATTGACAGTTCTTAATTGAAAACCAGCATGAGGGAAAATGACAGGGCAAAGGCAGCATGTGAATTCACAGCTCTGTGCTCCCAGTGATACTGTTTTTCATTTCTCCAATTCAAATCACGAATATCAAATAATACAAGTGAAATCCAAAATGAAAGGAGGGAATAAAACCACGAGACGCCGGTCCTCTAGAATGAAACTGCAGTTTTTCTTTTAGACGGTAGTAAAAAGGTAGTTTTACACAGCTTTAAACCCCAAGAGTCCACCTCAGTCATTTTGTCACTTGGGCAGATATCAAAAAATAACACATATGACCAAATCTACAATTTGAATTAGATAATTGTTTTTGCACCATCGTCTGTCTCACAGATGAATAGATTACTTAAGTGATCAAAAATATATGGATACATTAAACATTAATGTAGCAATAGTTTCAGCCAAATGCATGGCACCACTTTGACTTGGGGGGTCATAATAAATACTGAAATTTATAATTATCACAATATCACAACGTTGTCCTTCCCCTCCAACTTTCAAACAGACGTGCACTGTTTCAGAGTCAGTTGTTAAAACCAAAGACCAACAAAACTGCATTTTCACTGCTTCATTAAGAAGATGTGTCTTGACATTCTCAGTGATCCAAGATAACAACAAAAGCAGAACATAGCCCTTTGTTACAGTTACATAAGACTGCTCCACTAAAAGGTTTACTGTTATTAAAGGAACCGTATCCGCCAATGCGCCAATGCCACTGTGTCGTGGCGGGGCACGAGGGGCAACGTGATGCAAATGCTCCTCAGTGTAGCTGCAAAGCCTGCATCACTTACTCGTCTGTTCACCTGAGGCTCATTCAAAGAAGAAATTCCCGTCTTTTAGTTTGATGTGAGATTTTTTTTTAATAATCTAAGAAGTGTGATGGCAAAAAGTCTACTGAGAATGTGATGCTGTTTTTATGAAGTGCACTAATGAGGTGAATGTTATTGATTTCTCTTATTAAAGGAGAAGGTTGATGTAAAGAGAAGCAGACAACAGCGAGAAACGAGTTTGATCTTTAAGAATATGGAGCTTGATTCAAAATGGGCTGCAGTCAGGATCAGGGATAAAGACTACACTGAATACATTCATGTACATCTCAGTGAGCTCAGAACAGCATATTGCAAATATAAAAATGTGGCATATTAAAGTTCACACACAGAGATTCAATAAAGGTCTCTATTCACCTTCTGTATTCATTCTAAAGCCCACGTGGACCCATGATGCACCACGGCGCACTTTCCCCCCGCGTTTAACCCAAATCTGCTGAGATCTCAGAACTCTTCAGCGGCGGGTCTCCAGAAACGGGAGAGGCGTTGGCGAGTTGCAGATGAGGCTTCAAGATGGAAAATGCAAACTGAGATAAAGGCAGTGAAGCAGGTGTTAATTGGGCACATCTGTGTACTGTTTCTTCTGCCTCTTGAACGTTGGAGCAAGGAAACCACCGCCGCAGGAGGAGCAGTGGCAACGTGACGGCTGTGAACCGCAGCGGGGTGTTGATTATGCATCGTCTGATCCTGGGGGAGACGGAGGCTGCAGTAGGGAAAGGCTCCATTTAACCAAATGTGCTAAATGCAGTCCCAACCAGTTTCATGTGGGTGTGTGGTGCTGGGGGGTTTTTGCACAGCTACATGCGCGCTTTCACCTTTTTCTTCTAACCCTGACAAGGATCGGCCTTTGGACAGTGAAGCAGTTTTGAGAAAACCACGTTATGATTTTTCCATGTGAAGTGCACTCTCTGCATTTCCACCGATGTTTGCTGCCAGTCCTCTAGCAACTAATTTTTATCAGTTACCTGTCCAACTCTCAGTTCTCTCTGCTCAGCAGCAGCCTGATATGACAAACAGCAGCAGTCATAACATCTCTTCTGAAGCAACCATTATTTCAGTTTAATAGCAGCACTCTGTCGTTATTGTATCATCTGATGTGCCGTAAGTAAAACTAATCACAGTCACAGAGACTGTAAGGATGAAATCAATACTCGCAGCTCAGGAGCATGAAGGGGATTGGGATTCAAACATTCATTTTGGTCTGTTAATCAGTGGGAGTTTGCTCAACAGAAAAGGCAAAAACCAAATCCCATCAGAGGCCCCAGTTGCCACATGTCATCCTTCAGGCTGTAGGAAATGGATGTGCTTCATTTCGCCACCCATAATATCTGCAGGGGCGACCACTTGACTCCCCAGAGGGCTCGAGCTGCTGTATTAAAACTGTCCATCGTCTTTACGGTCATATCTCTTGCTTTTCGAGTGACCTACAAGGGGTCCGAGAGCCAAAGAACAAAAGAGTTCATGCCGAGGAGCCCGATCTCTTTCTGCCTGAATATTTCTCATCCGCACGGCGAAAGCGGTTGTCTGAGTCAGCTGCCTGCAGAACGAAGCCGGAAACTTAGTGAAATTGCAATGACGAAGCAAAGGATTGAAGTCAAAATATGTCAGAAGAAGATGTGAGAATTAGTTGCTTTTCTTAACAGAAACTGTGCTTTTTTTCTCTCTCTCTCTCTCTCTCTCCCACAAGGTTTTTGACTTCATTAAAGTTCATGTTTGAGCATGAATATTACACTGATACTCCTATGCCAAAGCTCTGTATTGGTGACAGCTGATTTGCTGCAAACCGCTTATGACATGGAAGTATCTGAGCCGCCTCAGTCAGAGAGAAAATATTAAACCGCTTAACTCATGGATGCCAGAACATTTTTGTGATAAGTTTGGAAACTTTCCGCCGATTATGACCAACACGAGCCGGTCAACACTCAGCACTTGTGCATATAAAAATGTGGAAAATTGGCCTCACAGTCCAGGAGAATATAATAATAATAATAACATAGATGAAAGCACTGAATCAGTTCATGATGCACAGAAGTGAAAGCAGCAAAGGAGGTAGTGTGCTGTTGGGGGGGTGAAAGAGCATGCATCACATAAACAAGACAGCCTCTCTGGCAGTGCATTTGTTTTCAACTTTTAACAGCACGGTGCAACCAAAATGTTTGCTCGTTCACCTCTATTGTTTATTCATGCAAGAGAGCGTGCCTCAGGAATACTGAGGGGGGTCATAAAAGCAGCGAGACAAGAGAAAGAAACATCTTACACTGTATTAACATTCGGTGATAAATATGGACGTTTAAATACTGCTCCCTGTTTTATTAATAAATATATTTTCTTTTCTTCTCTGGTTGTAAATACACATTGTAAAAATCATTGCAGGGCAGATTCACCACGTCCTGAAATACAGTAAACAGCAACATAAAAGCAATTTATTTGTATGTCCAATATTTTATTTTTCAAATATTACAGTAACCCCCCCTCCCCCCCTTCTTATTTATACATCTTCCTTTGTTGTTGTGGTATATATATATATATATATATATATATATATATATATATATATATATATATATATATATATTTTTTTTTTTTTTTTTTTTTACATTAATGCTTCTCAGGCAGTAATGGATAACATCTGATACTCATCTGCAACTCTTGCAGCTGCCCCAAAAATGTCATTGCGGCACTACCATATCTCCCTGAGGGCCAGTATCCTTCCCTCATTCTGCACCAGTGAAAGTCTTGTCTTCGCTGTGCCTGCTCTCTCGTCTTTTCCCTGCCTTCCTCACCCTTTTAACTCGTGCTGGGAGCTGAGGCCCTCTAACGCTTTCCCTTTTTTTTTCCCCTGTAAAAAAGCACAGCACACATGATCAGACTGGTTTTTAAACAAAGGCTTCAAAATGATGCAACTTCTTTGACTCAATGTCGCCTTTGTTGTCGATGCGGACGCCTCAGCTCTGTTTCTTGTTAGTAATGTATCATACCCTGAGAAAAGGAGGGCAGAAGTTGCGATTAGGAATTCAGCAGCAGTAAAGCAACTTTGGGGCACGCCCACAAAGATTCACAGTGACATCCAAACTGAGATTTATGCTCAGTTGTCACTTTGAGCTTAGCAGGAGCAGCATTTTTAAGATAGTCCTGTCTGAGCTGCCTGCTTATGCCTGTTTTTAAAAATGACCTGATCAACATTACACAAGGTCGCTAACCTTTTGCTAACAGTGTCTTCCATCTTATTGTCTCCTTCCATTCTTTTTTTTCCCTGCATCACTAGTTTCTGTTCTGATTACTGACAACTGCAGCATATCATCCTCTGCAGTGGGAAAGGACGCCTTAGAGTGAACCATTTAATTCCTCTCGCTGTGGCGTCAGGATAGATTAACTAGTTCGTGTTCACTTTTAATCAACTTCAATTCTCGAGCACATTTGTACTGTTTTTAATTCTGTAAAGCACCGCATACCCAATTCCCCGAGGTGATAACATGTATTTTTAGTAGCGACTGAGCCTAACTATTGTTCTCAGAATAGGCTCATGATGGACATACCTTAATGAGATACCAGCCTAGTTGTGAGGCTGAGTATTTTTTTCCAGGCAGTGTGTGAGCTGGTCTCCAGCTTAGACCCAGTAGGATTCCAATTTATCCGGCGCAGCTTGATCTCATTGTTCGATCAGCTTCGTGACAAATGCGCCAAGGCTGACTGACTCTGCCCTTCATCAAGATATGCAGGAATAAAGTTGCGGCAGACCCCGGCTTCTAGGTTTGTCATGAATAGTGATTCTGTTGATAAACAAGCAAGTTCTGGTAATTCCAGTCACAGCCGGCCTAGCTGGGATACAGCATACTAAAGGAGAGCAAAGGAAAGGCAGAGAGGGAAGAAGTGCAGCTGCAGAATCACCTCTGTGGCCCTGATTTGTCTTCCAACCTATCCCCGTGGCTCCCTCAGGAGACTCTTGTGCCGCAGTCTCTACGCTGGTGTTTGTTCTTGCTTTGCTCTCCTTTTCTCTGTCTCTTTCTTTACCTCTCTTCACCCCTTTTTTATCCTATTTCTTGCTCTGCTTGTATTCCTGTAGTTCTGATGCAAACTCTATCAAAAATGTGTGATTTTAGTGTCTTTCTGTTTCCAGGTTGGTTCAAACACCACCCACTGAGATTGAGAGTTTCTGTGGAGGGGGGGTTGGAAAGCATATGTGTTCAGTTCTTGATATGAAAGGTTTGCTAATTAGATTTTCAGAAAAAGGTGCAAGAAAGTACTGATTTTCAATTACTTCCAATATGAATCATTAGTCATCCAATTTGCTAATATTGGATTAGGCAGCACCGTAATGCTGGTGTGAAAAATGAATACCTCCAGAGGCTTCCCCTGAAAGGGCATTCGCATCAACCAGTGCAGTTGTGAGCTTTTTCCTCCATATGGTGCATTACAGGAGTAAATGGAATCAAATCTGCAAGAAAAAAAAATAGAAAAATTAGGTGTTGGTGATTTGCTGTGTGCTTTCTTAACCACTAGTCGGCTGTGAGATCCGTTGCGTATTTTTATTGGCTGTGTTTGCAGGATATAACAGATTTACAGTCTTCCCTTTCTGAGATGTACAAAGAGCAGATTGAGCTTATCAGTGTGACCCAGATAAATGGCAGGCAAGTGTTGCAGAGGTTGGTCTTGTTTAATTCCACTGAATCATGGCCACTAAAGAAAAATGCAGACATTATAAAGAAATAGATCAGGCTCAAAAGACTTCTGGCTCCCCTGAGCATTCACAGATAGCTGAAGAGAATCCTGGCAAATTACACGTTCAGCTAGCCTCGAGGAATGTGCTGCTCCAAAATAAGAAACGCCTTTCTTAGCACTGATCGCGGATACTTGAATTAGTGGCGATACAGCATAATGACTCTCACTCCAGGGGACTGAAAAGTACTCTGACTATGATGCTAACCTGTCCTAATAGATCTCATTGCATGGAACCCTTTCAAGCGTGCAACTAAGATGAATGGAGTTCAGTGCAAACTTTGCTTAAGGGAAGCAACACTCCAGCAGTTGGGTATGTTGTTCTGTCATCTTAGTTTGCTGTTATGTGAAGAGAGTGCTCTTAAGGAGTTTTCCTTTGTTTGACTCAGGGGCAAATAACCTCTGACACTAATGATGATATTACTGCGAGACTACAAAAGAAATGGTGCAAGCAGTCATCTCCTCATCTGTGTATCCAAACTCCGACTGTTTGATCATAGTTCTGACTCAGCGACCAAATCTCTGACTGGATTCTGAAACTGTTTGTTACACCTGTCTGAAAACTGTAAACTCAAAATGTAGAGTTTTCAGATTATCTGGAATCTGTTTGTTATATATAAAAAAAATAAGCACAAGCTATCTTCAGCATCTTTCTTAATTTATTAAGAATGGAATAAATGAATAAATCTTCTGGAACTCGGTAATATTTGGAAGCCAAGTATGCTGTTGCTATCCAAGTGCAATAAAGACAAAAAACCCTTTGTAACTGCTTTGTGTAGTTTTCTGCTTGAAATATCTTTACTGTGGCATTTCAATTTCCAGTCCCACTTCATGTCAGTGAGACACACTGCACATTATATTTCACTATTTACATGTTATATTTGACATCAGCTACAAATTGAATTACTTCTGGGTCAGTATAGTCTGATTCAGTTTCACCTAAAAGAAGAAGAAGAAGAAGAAGAAACAGCCTTTATTGTCCCACAGAGGGGAAATTTGGGTGTAACAGCAGCCGCAGTTATTATAAATATAAGTAAAAATGTAATAATTCACACTAAGAAAAGAATATAAATATATATAAAATCAACAAACAATATTAACCTTAATACTACTAATAATAACACTATATACAATGTACATGATGTGCCTGTGTGTTGAACCTTAACAGGCCGGACTATTTACAGTATATTATATATTATCCTACATTGTGTAGGTTATTGTGGTTTTTGTTGGGAGCAGTGATGATTATAAAGTCTTACAGCTGCTGGGAGGAAGGATCTACGGTAACGCTCCTTTGTGCATTTAGGATGCAGCAGTCTGTCACTGAAGGAGCTCTCCAGCTCAGCAACAGTTTCATGCATGGGATGGGAGACCTTGTCCATCAGTGATGTTATTTTGGTCAGAGTCCTTCTGTCTCCCACCACCTGCACTGAGTCGAGAGGACATCCTAGGACAGAGCTGGCTTTCCTGATGAGCTTGTCTATCTTCTTCCTCTCAGCTGTAGATAAGCTGCTGCTCCAACATACTGCTGCATAGAAGATGGCTGATGCCACCACAGAGTCATAGAAGGTCTTCAGGAGTGTCCCCTGCACTCCAAAAGACCTCAGCCTTCTCAGCAGGTAGAGTCTGCTCTGACCCTTCCTGTAGAGCGCATCAGTGTTATGAGTCCAGTCCAGTTTATTGTTTAGGTGAACACCCAGGTACTTATAAGAGTCCACTATCTCAATGTCCACTCCCTGGATGTTCACCGGTGTCCGTGTGGTGGGTCTGCGCCTGCGGAAATCCACCACCAGCTCCTTGGTTTTAGCGGCGTTGATCAGGAGGTGGTTCCGCTGGCACCAGTCCACAAAGTCCTGAGTCCACTGTCTGTACTCTGAGTCATCCTCACCTGTGATGAGGCCAACTATGGCAGAGTCGTCAGAGAACTTCTGCAGATGGCAGCGTGGGGAGTTGATGGAGAAGTCTGCAGTGTAGAGGGTGAAGAGGAACGGTGCCAGCACAGTTCCCTGTGGGGCCCCCGTACTGCAGACCAGCCTGTCAGAGACACAGCCCTGTGTCCTCACATACTGTGGGCGGTCAGTGAGGTAGTCCAGTATCCACTCGGAGATGTGGTGGTCCACTCCTGACAGTTCCAGCTTGTCTCTCAGAAGTCCTGGCTGGATGGTGTTAAAAGCACTGGAGAAATCAAAGAACATGATCCTCACAGTGCTTCCAGGCTTCTCCAGGTGGGTCAGAGCTCGGTGCAGGAGGTAGATGATGGCGTCATCCACCCCGATGCCAGGCCGGTAGGCGAACTGCAGCGGGTCCAACGAAGACGACACCATGAGGCGTAGATGGTTGAGGACCAGCCTCTCGAGGGTCTTCATTAGATGCGATGTCAGGGCTACCGGCCTGTAGCTGCTAAGATCCTTTGGATGTTTGGTCTTTGGTACCGGTACCACACAGGAGGTCTTCCACAGTTGTGGTACTTTCCCCAGCTTCAAGCTCAGGTTGAACATGTATCCCATGATGCCACACAGCTGATCTGCGCAGCACCTCAGGAGCCTGGAGCTGATGCCGTCTGGACCAGCAGCCTTTCGCACCTTGATCTTACGTAGCTCCTTCCTCACATGATGAGTTGAGAGGGACAAGATGGAGGTGGGGGGTGGGGGTTGTGAGATGGAGTCCTCAGAAGTGAAGGGGGTGGGTGATGGCTGAGAGCTGAGAGGTGTGAGGTCCCAAGAAGAAGAAAGGTTGGCAGTCATTAAAGATGGTGGGGCTGACAGCAGGGGGGACTGGGCTGGGGGAGGGGTGGGTGGCTGGTCAAACCTGTTAAAGAACTGGTTCAGGTTGTTAACCCACTCTAAGTCTCCCACAATCCTAGGGCTTGGTTTGTGGCCTGAAATTGAGTTCAAACTCCTCCAAACCCCACTGATGTTGCTCTGCTGTAGCTGGTCCTCCATCTTCTTCCTGTAGATGTTTTTTCCATCCCTGATTTTCCTTCTCAGATCCTTCTGCACGGCTCTCAGCTCCTCCTTATTTCCTGATCTAAAGGCTCTCTTCTTCTCCTTCAGGAGAGCCTTTATTTCGGAGTTGATCCAGGGTTTGTTGTTTGAAAAACACCGTACCCTCCTGGTGGGCACAGTGTTTTCCACGCAGAAATTTATGTACTCAGTGATGCAGTCCGTGATGCTGTCGATGTCCTCCCCATGAGGGGCACAAAGCTCTTCCCACACAGTGGAGCTAAAGCAGTCTCTCAGAGCTTCTTCAGTCTCCTCAGACCATTTCTTCACTGTGTGTGTCACAACTGGTTCTCTGTGTACCAAGGGTTTGTACACAGGCTGGAGATGAACCAGGTTGTGATCTGAGCCCCCCAGGGGAGGCAGAGGTGATGAGCTGTATGCCTCCTTGATGTTGGCATACAGTAGATCCAGTGTGTTGGTATTCCTGGTGTGGCAGGTGACATACTGGGTGAAGGTGGGGAGAGTGGAGGACAGGGAGACGTGGTTAAAGTCCCCTGAGATCAGAAAGAGGGCCTGTGGGTGCTGTGTTTGGAGTCTGCTGGTAGTAGCATGGAGGACATCGCAGGCTGCAGCAGCGTTAGCAGAGGGCGGCACATACACAGTTATCACAATAACATGTGAAAACTCCCGAGGAAGATAGTGCGGTCTCATACCAACAGCGAGCAGTTCAATGTCCTTACTGCACAGCGTCTCTTTGATGGTTAGATGTCTGGAGTTGCACCATCTATCGTTCACAAACACAGCCAGACCCCCGCCCCTCTTCTTACCACTCTCCTTGGTTCTGTCGGCACGGATCAAATGAAAGCCGTCCATGTTTATGTGTGAGTCCGGGGTTAGCTCGGTTAGCCACGTCTCCGTCAGGCACATGAGGCTGCTCTCCCGGTAGCTCCTTTGATGTCGCGTTAGCGCCGCCAGCTCGTCCACTTTGTTGGGAAGAGATCTCACGTTTCCCATGATGATGGACGGGATGACGGGCCTGTACCTTCTCCTCTGGCAACGACGACCTATGCCCGCACGTCTCCCGCGTCTCTTCCTTCTCAGTTCGCGGGGAATATCGAGTCGTTCAGCAGGAGTAGGCACAGCGGAGCTCCCGATGGAGAACAGCTGGTCCCGAGAGTAAACAATAGGAGTGTGGCCACTCTCGCAGTCTCCAATCATAAACACCATAAAAAGGGTAAAAATCAAAAACAAAGTTTTCCAGAAAAAAGTCTGCTCCATCATGGGGAAAAAGAGCAGAAGATACAGAAACACAAAAACACATCTAATACTAAACAAAATGAGAAAAAACACGAAATGAGTGCGGAGCTGCTGAAACTGGCTGCCTGCTCGCGCGGCGCCGGAAGCGGAACCGGGCGCCGGAAGCGGAACCGGGCGCCGGAACCGGAACCAGCAACAGTTCAGCAGTCACCATATATAACTATATTATAACTATAATAATCTGAAAGGATCCATTCTGTGTTTATATATATATATTTCTTTTTTAAATTTTCTCTAAGCTCATTTAATAACTTTTTAGCAAATGCTTTAATTTCCATTAGCTGTTAGCTAAATGGGGTATTCCAGGGTGGCTAACTCTCACGCTAAAAGATACCTTAATTCTCACGCTCTCATGGGCCCCAAACAAATCTGAACTCCAGGTATTATTAATGAGGCTCACCAATGAATGCAGCCTAATCCTGGTTTGACAAAAACTGTAACAGGAGCCACAGTAAGTACAGGCTTTATGACACAACAGCGGTTCTTAATTATTCAATCCATTATTTCTGACACAGAGAAAGTGGAAGGTTCAGGACCTAACCATAAATCACAATTTGCTTTTCTTCATCTGAGACAGGTGAGCATCACACACAGCCAGAGTTTCACTGTTCGACTATCTGCATACAGCAGCCATCCTCAGGTTTAGCAGCCCTGACCTCAGCAGACATCTATTGTTTCCTCTTAGTAAGTCTAAATTATTTACTGGAGCAAATAAATATATATTTTTTTTTTTCTGTTTAAATTCAGCAGTAAGATATTTCAGTATGAATGGATGTTTAAATATTCTGACCTCTCAGATATTTAATTACATTTTATCTGAACACTTCTTCTGTTACAGTTTAACACAATATACCAAATCTTGAGGCATATATTAAACTCCAGCTCCTAAAGCCAAAGTGTTATTCATTCAGAAAGACCCCCACAGGAGATATGACGGACGACGCGGCACAGTGCATTATACACTCTGATTAGGTTAGACTGCAGACGACGGGAGGCAGTTAATTTTCAGCAGAGCTTCAGCATCATCTAACTCTGCGACACATTTATTTGAATAAGCCAGCACCACTGAGCAGCACGCAACACACCAGCAACAGAGGTGTGATAATGAAAGTAAAACAGTGGTTGATAATTCTTGTGAATTGTCTCTGATCCCACCGGTGCCTCCTCCACCAAACCCCCCCCCCCCCCCCCCCCCACCACCACCACCACCACCAAGCTTTGCTCATCAAGGCTAATGTAATGTACCAAGCAGAGAAGAACAGAACATGTCTCGAGACTGTTGGCACAGTTTTCTGCAGTATGAGTAAATATCACTTGAAACTGGTGAGATTTGAGGCACAGCTGCTCTGTTGACAGCACAGTTACAACAAGAGAGGTGCAATGTTCCACCTCTATGTTACCAGATGTTGGAAAAGCAGAGACGTACTTTAGTTATTTAAAGCCCCATTAAGTCTCCACTCAGACTATGTGCGTATTTTCAGATAATCAGTTTGTTTTCATTTCTTTTTTCTTTTATAATTCAACGATTTCATTGCAAACCCAGCCTTATTTTATTTATTTATTTTTTTACAAATATGTGATGAATGTGAGTGAAACAGTGTAAACTTTTGCAACGGCACTGCAAAGGTATTACTTTAAGGCAACAAGCACAATTTCTAGCAAAGCATGGCTGGATATGAGCACGGCATTACATTTAGCAACCAAAATGTCACATTTGAATATTCCAGTAGGCAGATGGGTCAACATAGGAAGAGAGAAAGTATTTTACATTTTTCATATGTTCCATGCAAACAGCAGCGCCTGAAGATGTTGACACTCAGCTTGTATATTGTGAGTGTGTTATTAATCAAAGTGAGAGTAACATTTCAGTCTGCATAAACACCCCCGTTGATACATTTATGGTCATTTAACCTGATGGTTTTGTGCTAGCAGCACACTTACGGCACTCCCCTTGTGTCAGTGTGATCTGAGATGTGTAACTTTGAATTAGGAACAAAACTCTAGTTATTCAGGTCCCTCTTGTACCTTTTGTGTATCCACTTTTGTACGGTTTGTATGGTTAGATGGGAACCTTTGATTAGAAACATCCTTTGTCAGAGTGATGCTGAAAAGCTAATTCATGCATTTATTACTTCTAGGCTGGACTATTGTAATTCATTATTATCAGGCTGTCCTAAAAGCTCCCTGAAAAGCCTTCAGCTGATCCAAAATGCTGCAGCTAGAGTACTGACAGGGACTAGAAAGAGAGAGCAGATTTCTCCCAGATTGGCTTCTCTTCATTGGCTCCCTGTTAAATCTAGAATAGAATTTAAAATCCTTCTCCTCATGTAATCAAGCCCAGTCTTATCTTAGACCTTATAGTACCGTATCACCCCAGTAGAGGACTTTGCTCTCAGACTGCTGGCTTACTTGTGGTTCTTAGGATACTTTCAGGCCCCTCTTCTGTGGAACCAGCTCCCAGCTTGGATTCAGGAGACAGACACCCTCTCTATTTTTAAGATTAGGCTTAAAACTTTGATTTATGATCAAGCTTATAGTTAGGGCTGGATCAGGTAACCCTGAACCCTCCCTTAGTTATGCTGCTACAGGCCTAGGCTGCTGGGGGGTTCCCATGATGCACTGAGTGTTTCTTCTCATTCACCTCTATTATTAATCTCTGTCTCTCTTCCACAGTGTGTCTTTTGTCCCGTCTCTCTCCCCTCAGCCCCCTCACAGCAGATGACCCCCCCTCCCTGAGCCTGGTTCTGCTGGAGGTTTCTTCCTGTTAAAGGGGGTTTTTCCGTCCCACTGTCACCAAGTGCTGCTCATAGGGGGTCATTTTGACTGTTGGGTTTTCTCTGTATTATTGTAATATAAAGCACCTTGAGGCAACTGTTTGTTGTGATTTGGTGCTATATACATTAAATTGAACTGAATTGACGTGAAAACCAAAACATACTGATTTTTCTTTAAATAAAACTGCAGTTCTTATGATTTTTTTGTGTTGTGCACTAATTTTTGGTGAGCATAGTCAGATTTTCTGTATTCACATTTTTTCTGCTCCTACATGGCGTGACTGGTCTTTTTCTAGGAAGACTCTACCCTAACTATTTTAAACTAGGAGGCTTTCTTAAACTATTTTGTGCAATACTACATTCAAAGAGCTATTGTTGCAAATTGTTCAAACTAAGTGCCCGAATGTAGAAAATACCCAACAAAGCTACTGCGTAAAGCAAAGTGCTGAATTTAGGTTACCTCTCTGTTTCTGGGACTAACACTAATAGTTTCCTGCTACCTTACAAAAGTGATGTTGCCAGTCTGACAGCAATTATCAGACGTGCTGGTGTTGCATCTGAAAGTTGCACTGCCTCAGCACCCTGAGGTGTCTAAGTTGGATTTTTCAGTTTTTAGATTTTATACAAGTTGTGTCAAATAAAAGTAAACACAGTAATTGAGGAGACTGAGAATAAGTACCGCACACTGGGAAAGCATTTGTTCATTCCTCATGTTTTTATCAATAACCAGTGATCGTAATAGCTTTGGTAAAATGGTCTCTCTTTACATCTGTGTGTGTGTGCGCGCGCGCGTGCTGTGACTCAGAGGTGTGGACACTGGCAATGAAAAGGATCCGGTCTGATAATGGCTTGAGAATGACACCTCGACTCCCCAGAGAGTCTGTCAAAATAGCCGTTTTATACTCAGACCGACACACACGCGCGTGAACGCACACACACTGAGAGACACACGGCGTCCCTTGTTCAGTGCCAATATACTGAGCACTGGAAGGAAGTCATTAAAACGGCAATCAGTGTTTCTTAATTACTAGGCATTGCAGAGCGATATTTGGTCTGAGGGGGCCGAGGGACAATTCTTAAACGTTCAGCTCCATTTCAGTCAATTATGAGGGCTGGGTGTTAAAGACTGGCTCCTCCATTTCCATTCTGTTCAAAAACAGACTTAATGAAATTGCCTGGCTACCCGAAAGCCTCGGTCTTGTTAAAGTTAAAATACAATCAACAGTGGAACCTAACTTTAATTTGTGCAACAGCTTGCTTTAATTTTCTCCCACAAGATTGGCATCAACTATGGTTTACGTTCTAACCAGGTCTGAGGTACTCTGGACCTGCGCTGAAATGAGCCGGTCGCGAGTGTTTAAATTTCACAGGGTAAAGATGCTCGCACTTAATACATGCAGTAAGAATTGCATTCTTGCAGAGGAAGATGAAGAAGTCTTGCCTTCGCTTGCAATTCAATGAGCCCATTTGATTGAATATGGCCTGAGGGATAGCTGCATAATTAGCAGACATGTTTGAAATATGGAGATTCTGTTTCTCTTCCACATCTACTAATAAACAGGTTTGTTTTGTTTTGCTTTTTTTTTTTAAATCAAAAAAGAATGATTTCACAGAGATAGCATGTGCTGACAGTCAAGGACCGTAGGCAGACTTTGTCCATGTCTCTATATCACATCCAGCCACTTGGTGTGCATCAACTGGCGCAGCAGGAAGTGTGCCCATCCACAGAGTACTTACATTCTGATTAGTGGTGGCAGTTTCTGGGAGTGCCGGAGAAGACAGCTTGGAGGGTTTGTTTGGAATAAATGCTCCTCTCCAGGACCAGAGGTTAAAAACCACTTCAGAGAGTGAGTGTGATCCTCACTGACAGAAGAAATATAGAAGATCACCGCCTCGAGTGGTGGGCAGCGAGGGTGACCCCACTGGTGTAAGAATCAGCATTTTAATTGTCAGTCAGGCAAAATCAAAGCAATTAGTATCTTTTTTTTAGTTGTTGTGGTTCCCAATCATAACCAATATTTTATATTTGTCATCAACAACTTCATTGATCACTTTCCCTTTTTACTTTTTGTTAATTTAGGACATCTCTGTTCATTTGTTCCGAGTGTTTTCACACATTCTTTGCAACTCGGTATTATTTCTCTGTTCATGTTCTTTGATTTTGCTTTTGACCATCTTAATAGCTTGAACCAGGAGTTAATAAGTGATAAGTTAATCTGTCCACAAAGCATCGTCGCCATGAGGCAGAGTCAGAAAAGCAGTCCAAAATCCAAAACTCAAGTAATGCTGAAACTTGTGTGGATATGCAAAAGCAAGAGTCATACACGAGAGATACAAAGAAACTGTTGGAGTGCTCGACTCAAAGTACAAAGGAGGAAATGGAAGCAGAGGAGTAAACGGACCCACTGAGTAATCGGCTAATTGAACGCAGGCTTTGCCGAAAACTGACGAGAACCAAAGGATGAAGTCGAACCAACAGCAATGAGACGAGATGAGTCATTTCAAAACTCACAGCCTCTCTCCCCACCACCACATGAATATCCCTCAGGTCGGAGATCATTGTGCTGCGGCTCCATAGCTAAAGTGTAAACATTTGATTTACTGAGGCAAAACATCACAGTTTTTGAGAAAAGCTTGACCTAAGGAGACCTCGAAAAAGCTTTGAACCTCTCGCTTCAGCTCTTGGTTTCAGTTTTGCTGGCTGTTGTATTTTGAGTG
The DNA here is from genome assembly GCF_007364275.1 of Archocentrus centrarchus. Classification (NCBI taxonomy): domain Eukaryota; kingdom Metazoa; phylum Chordata; class Actinopteri; order Cichliformes; family Cichlidae; genus Archocentrus; species Archocentrus centrarchus. The sequence goes on along the minus strand of NC_044354.1, from coordinate 1,707,338 downwards.
GTATTGCCAGAAGTAGCCTGTGTCTCAGCTTGTTTACTCTCTTTTTAGTTGCCTTGGATTAGACTGAGCACCGGCCAGCCACTGTCTGTTCCCAGCATGAGGTCGTTTAAAGGGAAAAAAACCAACATCTCAGCATCTGGACTCCTCTGGAGATGAATACATGAATGTCCAAACACCCCGGTCGAAAAATGCTGGAAGTCAGCTCTGTTTTCTTGCACATTAGGCAAGGTCAAGGTGTATCCTCACATGGCAGAATGAATCCTGAAATTCAACAATAACGCTAATAAGGCTGGAGCTAACCCAAGAAGAATCGGGGCTCCTGAAAAAAACTGATAAATGCCTATCAAGGAGCTGCTGAATTATTTATCACCTCTGCTCTGCCATCAATTTGTTCCTGCCATGTGGTTTTGCTGTAAATAAATTCTGTTTGAGCCACAGATGGAATTCGGATGAATGGCCCACTATATAAGAAGAGAGGGATTAGGGCTTTCTTTTGTTTGACTAAGAGTTTTGTGCAACATTACCAAAGCCCCTTGGCAAATAGCATCATCTCCCAATGAGCAATTGGCAAACAGCATAGGCTTTGCAAGATTTAATTATGTCTAATTGTGTCTGTTTCACTGAGGTCCCATCAATCAGTCTGAGCCGTTTTTCCTCTCTTTTGCATATTTAAATAGACAGAATTCAGATTCTGATGATGAGAGGAGGACAAAAAAGAATTGTCGCTTATATAAGACGTTACAGCTTATACTCGCACATCAATGCAGCACCAGCTTTGGGTGAGGGTCCCATTGATGTTGTTGTGTTTGATCACTCACTTCCATCTCTAGGATTCTGTATGATGCAACAAGCAAGAAAGCGCAACGCTGCAGCATCTGGCTTAAAGAGTTGCATGATAGCAGCAACAAATATGACGGCGTCTGCCTTCCACACTGGTATCTGCAAACCTGTCTCACGGCCTCTGCTCTCTGCACATCTCTGTGTCATCTGCGTCCGCCCATGAATGATATTCCCTTAGACTCGGCTCCCCAACGCACTCTGACCGCAAGATTAGTTCCACCCCCGTTCGCCCCCTGAAGTGTTCTTCTGAAGGGCTTAGGCTGCTTTATCTCCTCTCTGTTTATATTTACCTGGATGTATTTGTGAGAGTGTGAGGTGTGCTGACCTGTCAGCACTTCTTATTAAATCCTGCAGGTGCTCATTTCAAGAATCTCCAGCATATTGTCATTCTTGATGACAAATCAACAATAAATGGCTGCTAAAGTGGCACTAATAAATTGAAAATCCATTGCAAATAGGACTTTTTATTCTACATGATTTTCCAGTGTTGCAGAGGCTGAACACAGTCATGTTAAAGCTTGGTGAGAGTGGTCAACTGGCTGAAATATTATGTATCATGAAATGCCTCAAAGGTAACACACCAGGCTCTGTAAGTCATCTTGCAAGTTATTAATTTGCATTTTTTGTTTTTTGCATGTTACTTCGAGGCATTCAGCCTCTGCTCACTGTTTGACTCCAACCTTGGCCTCAACCTGACCTCTGACCTCAGCCTGTTTATTATCATTATAATCAGCAAACCTGACTTTACTATTTTTCCAGGATTACTCATGTAGACATTTTCAAGTAAACATGACATGCTACAGGTCTAAATACACGGAGTCATGATATCACATTGGTGACACCAGTCAACATGTTGAAGTCCTGACTAATGATTACTGTATATTATTATATTCATCACTCGTGGGTTGAACAATGTTTGTCTCTGAACTCTACCTTCAGTTTGATTTTAACTACACACCTGTACACCTATCAAGAAACTCCTTGATTGGTGCACAGCCTTTGTTGCAGGGGTATCCGTGCCCATTATTGGCATTTAGGTGGGTGACAGGGACTATGCAGCCCCATAAGCAGCAAACTGTGATGCACTGTGTGCATTCTGACACCTTTCTGTCAGAACCAGCATTAACTTTTTCAACAGTTTGAGCTTCAGTAGCTCGTCTGTTGGACCGAACCACACAGGCCAGCCTTTGCTCCCCACGTGCATCAGGTAGCCTTGGCCACCCATGACCCTACAGCTGGTTCACCGCTGCTCTTTGGATCACTTTTGACTGCAGACCAAGAACCCCCCACAGGAGCTGCAGTTTTGGAGATGCTCTGACCCAGTCTTCACAATTTGGCCCATGTCAAACTTGCTCAAATCCTTATGTTCACTTGGCTATTTTTCCTGCTTCTAACACATGAACTTTGTGTCATGATTCGGGGCCGGTGGCCCAGTGTTTTGTGTTCTTTTGGTTATGTTTTGTTATATTTCTGATTATGTTTATTTGGTTTCTTTCATGTGGGTTTTCAGTTTGTTGTGGTTTTGAGTTTAGTCGGGGTTTTGTATCCTTTTCTTGTCTTTCCACGTCTCGGTGGTCAGCGTTTATTAGTTACTGGCCTCTTGTCTAAGTTATTTCCTCATGTTGTGCTTAGTCTGCATTTGTGTCTTTGTTTACTTCCTGTTTTAGTTTGATAGTCCAGTGCTCCCTGTGTGTCATGTCTAGTTTCACTTCCCCTGTTTAATTTCTTAGATTCGGTTCACCTGTGTTCCCAGCTGTTTCTTGTTTCCCAGCATTACCTCCTGTGTGTATTTAAGCCCCTGTGTTTGCTCTGTTGCGTCCTCCCTCATGAAGGTGTGGGTTTGTCCTGTTATTGGTTCAGTTTGAGTTTTTGTTTCAGTGCCATTCATCTGGGTTTACCTTCACTTATCTACAGTAAAGTCACTTTTGAAGTTCAGTTTTGCCTCTGGAGTTCTGCGTTTGGGTCCACCCTGCTCGCCACACCGCTCACACATGACACTTTGAGGACAAAATGTTAATTTGCTCCCTAATATACCCCACACACACACACACTACCAGGTTGTGCTTGATTGGTGTATAACACATTTTTGCAAAATTAGTCCAAATGTCTTGAACAGTGAGGAAAACTTCTCACCTAAATTTATTACCTCAGTAAACACTTCCCTGATGGGTTCGTGGTCCCAAATGCTACTTTGAGTATTTACTGTAAACCAGGACTCTAACATTCATCTTCTCATTCATTCTTTGACTTTCACTTTCTTGAACTCAGAGCCTGTAGATGGGCACTGCACCAAATGTTATATGATAAGATATGGAGCAAACATCAGGGTATTGTCCAAGTCAGTGAGATTCATTCTCTGGGGATTTTGTGTTGGATAGTTTTGGAGTCAATTATGAAATGTTTGAGGATTTCTTTTGTAAAGTGCTAAATCCTGAGTAGAAACCTTAGCTAGTTATGAGACATATTCTTATGCTTTTTTGTTTTTTTACACCCTGTGAGCATTTTTCACTTTATCACATCCTCACTGTAAACCAACAAACAATTACAGACATGCAGGCAGCTCCGCTCCCTGCCAGCCCCCATGTAACTACACTCAAGTGTGCCTGAAAATTCAGCTGTCATTTCTTCTTTTTTCACAGCCTCTATATGAAATGTGCTTTTCCACACAATTGTTTCAGCTTAAATCTTCTGCATAACAAATGTTCTTCCATCACGTCTGCTTGTGCCGTATGGAAGAGGCATCTCAAATGTACTTACTTTTATTACTGCAGCTACACTATTTGTCATCGGACCCCTGAGCAGCTCCCGCAGTCTAATGATACGCGCATACTTATCCTGTCATATTTCGAGTTACTGACATTAGAAAAAGAAACAGCGCAGAATAGTTTCTAAGACGACTCGTGCAGCCATTACTTTCATGTTTCGTGTGTAGAGGGGGGGAAATGATGTGCTGCGGAAACTGATGGCCAGCGTGATATTTCAAAAGGTTACGCTGCATCTTGCTCAGCGATTGTTTTCCACAGATTTATATTTGTTTAAAGGGGGGTTGTGGTTGTCAGCGATAACAAATGCACTGACAAATAACTGGGCAGCGTGCCATTTGGAATTCATTTACCCAGACAAGGTAGAGATAAAGGCACCACCCTGACTGTCTGCGAGCGACACTTCGTAAATCAGAGAACAGCATGGATGAATTACACTAGTGAGAAAGTCTCTCTACTGAAGGACAACAGCAGTGTGTCTATTTACAAGCAGCTGGCCTGCAGCATAGGTCAGCTCTCACTCCTCTCTTTGCCCTTTGGAAAATGGTACACCAGGCCGCAATGCAAAGAGTAATGAAAGACAGCACACAAGTTCAGAGTGTCATTTTAGCTGTTTCAAAGCCACGAACCGTGAGGCAGCGTTTCAGTGTCTACTTCTGAACGCTCACTGTGTTGTGATCAGTGTGTCAGGACTCTTAAATAAAAAGGCAATAGAGTGTCAGAGTTGCTTTACATCATATGTTTTAGTAATGAATGAAATGAAGCATTAAGATTAAAATAATTGTGGTTTGTTTTACATCGGTGACGAGTAATTATGAGTCTGTGTGGATAAATCAATTCTTATAAATCAATTAAACGGATTAAATCAATATTAAGATTTATCTGCAACGATAAATTGATTTTAAAGAAGCAAAGGCCTCACTCTCACTGATATGTAGGAGAAAATCACCATTTTGACATCAAGCTCTTTTTTTTTTCCCATAAATCTCACTGCAGCTTTGATTTGCTGCTGAATACCAACCACAGTCAGAAGCTTTTTATACGATCGTTTCACGCAGATAATAAAAGCCGTGACATACAAGTTGAAACATATCAAGTGTCAAAGAAAAGCTCAACAAGCACCGCACAACGAGCCCTCACTGATTTAATTTGATCATGAATAAAGAAAAGTGTTCAAACTTTCCCTTGGTGTATTTGGGCCAACGCTGTCCAAGGCAAACGTTCTTTATAAATTATATGATGAGCTCTACTGGGACAGTAGCAGCGTCCCAGTAGAGCTTGCTTGCTTCGAATTGACAGTACCTTTCACCATGTGTTTATTTAATAAATTTGATTTTACAGCCCAAATAATAATCTGTGTGTGTGTATGTATGTATGTATGTGTATATATATATATATATATATATATATATATATTAGGGGTGGGACTCGATTAAAAAAATTAATCGAATTAATTACAAGCTTTGTAATTAATTAATCGAAATTAATCGCATTTTAATCGCATTTCAATATTTAACATGATAAATATTAATTTAAGTTTAGTTGATGAATGAATCAATATACATAAGCTTAAACTTCCAAATCTTGTTTATTTTCCCACCAGTCTACTACACAGACCAATGAAGGGTGGAAGTGCTCCTGTGATAAACTCCTGAAACTAAAGTTAAGCATCATAACTGGATAGTTTTATTCAACATTAATGTCTCACTTGTTATAGTTGGAAATTAATCATTAGCTCAGCTGTATTCCTTGATGTTGAAATGTGTTATGCTTGTTTTAACAGCTTATTTTGAATTAAAGACTTAAAATTAAACCACAAAAAGGAGAAAAAGTTCGTTCTCCGTTTAACCAGCTGTTTTTACACAGCTGTGCTTCGCACTCACGGTTGCTAGGCGACATGAGCTACGCAGAGGTGACGGCAGCTGATATGAAGGCTAGCTGCTCACTTCCGGCCTTTGTGGTGTTCGTGGGCTGCGAAAGACGTGGGCCGGGTCCTTCGCAGGATGCAGCCCCTAATTTGGACATTGTGCGTCGATATAATCTGTATGCCGGGAACTCGCGCACTGAGAAACGTTCCACAGTGCAAAGTGCGATTAAAATGCGTTAAAAATTTTAACGCGTTAATTTCCCCGTAATTAATTAATCGAAATTAACGCGTTAAAGTCCCACCCCTAATATATATATATATATATATATATATATATATATATGGATTTCTGTCTGTCTGTGTTAGTGCTGCAACAGGCTGGTGACCTGTACAGGGAGTACCCTGCCTTCTCTATGACAGCTGGGACAGACTCCAGCCCCCCTGGACCCTGAAAAGGAAAAGCGGAAGAAAATGGATGGATGGTATTTGCACACATGTTTGTGTGTCTTTTTTTCCTACTCATAATTGACTCAGAAAATAATTCCTTTGCACTTTGAAGTTGGAAGTGAAAAGAAGTTTCTATTTAACATTGATCACTGTTATGACATTGATTAGCCTGGGCCTTTAATGAATATAACCTAAAATTACACAATAATTAATAAAATGTGGCTTATCATTGTCTTTCTTCAGCTCTACTGGCACACAGTTAAAAAAAAAAAAAAACACTGAAATAGTGACAGAAAGACACAATGGATTCATATCTCTCCCCACTCTGTGTCTATATTATGCATACAGTCCAATATTTAACCATGCCAGAAAAAGCTAAAATGTGCTGAGATATGCCAAAACCTCTATGCAGCTTGTAATATTTGTGACATGATTTATTTCAAAAGCAATGTTCAGAGGAGACATAAGAAAGAAAATGATATTTTTATGCAAAACGGTTACATTGTTGCTATTGTGGATATCTTATCTTTTATCATTTTGGCACCACTTTGTAGTCACTGCACATTATTAGTAAACAGAACATGTAGTAATGTATTATTCAAAGTCATTCTACTATCAACGTTTACAGCAGCTGATACTGTTTGACATAGAAGAGCAAATGATTACACACCCTGTCAATATATGATTTTTTTAAAGTCAGTGACAAATTACTCAGTCTTGATGTTTCCTAGTCCTTTTTTCTGTATTTGATAATTGCAGACAAGTTCCACAACGTGAAGTGTTTTATTGCTTATAGTTTGTGTCAAAACTAGAGGAGAAGTGAAGTCAGATTTTATCCAATAAAAAGATCGATCGAGGGTCAGCGAGTACTTGGCATAGACTGTCAACTGAAAAATCATGCATACTTCACTGGACCCTGAGGTTAATGTTGTTTTCACCCTGTGAAACGTGCTCGTTTGTGTGTCGTCATGTGTTTCTGGAGACACCAGCTGCAACAAGAAAAGTAGTGTTGAAAGGCATGTGTTGTACATATGTCTCGATGTGGCCACAGCCACATGCAGACATAAAACTACTAACCATATGACATTAACTTTTCTGCCATTTTGGATGTGTGAAGATCAAGTGAATAAGGTCCCAGTCATACAGAGCTGGAGACCAGTCTGCAACCATCTGAAAACCACCTGTTGGTAGGGAAATATGTGTATGCCCCATGTCATGGTCCTGGGTCTGTGAGTTTTTGGACTTTTAAATTCTGTTATTTAATGTCTCCCAGTCATTCTCAGTTTATTTTTATAGGTTTGAGTTTGTATGTTTTGTTTTTTTTTTTTGGGGGGTTTTTTGGGGTTTTTTTTTTTTATAGTTTCTGGTTGGTTTCCTTATTGGTGTCCTCAGACCTTCTTAGTTATGTTCTTGGTTATAGTTTATTTGTATCTAATTTCTGGTGTCCCTGTGTCAACTCTGCGTCTCTGTCTGTATGTTGTCATTTCCTGTTTAGTTTGGTTCTCTCTTGTCCTGTTAGTTAGATTTAGTTCAGCTGTGCTCCCTGGTGTGTCCTATCTCCCTGATTACCTTGTGTGTATATATTGCCTGCGTCTTTCTCCTGTTCTTTGTTGTGTTGTTGTCTTTGGCTCCCTGCTGAGGTAGGGCAGTTTCCTGTTCTGTGTTTGCTTGTGAACCTCAGCCTGTTGGATTACTGGCTCCATGCTGAGCTTCTGTTCCTGAGTTTCCGAGTATCCCGCAATAAAGCTGCATTCTGAGTTCACATGCAGCCTTCAAGTCCTCCATTTGGGTCTAGTGAGTGTCAGAACCACTATCCTAGACAAAACAACAAAGATCCATGAATACATCAGGAAGATGGTCACAAAGGCTCATGTGCTTAGTGCAGGGCTCTTCAACTCCAGGCCTCGAGAGCCCCTGTCCTGCAGGTTTTAGATGTTTCCCTGATCCAACACACCTGAATCAAATGTTCTGAATTACCTCCTCAGTCTGCAGTCAAGTTCTCCAGAGTCCTGCTAATGACTTCTATATTTGACTCAGGTGTGTTGAAGCAGAAACACATCTAAAACCTGCAGGACAGGGGCTCTCGAGGCCTGGAGTTGAAGAACCCTGGCTTAGTGAGTACCTCAGGCAGCAGAAACCTGAGAAAGAAGAGGACAAAGAACAGGAACCATCATGGAAGGACAGGCCTCTGCACGGCATGTACCACCGGCAGATAGAAGAAGTGGCTGACATAGAGAAACCTACCAATGGCTGGACAAAGCTGGACTGACTGACAGCAAAGAGGCACTAATCATGGCAGTGCAAGAACAAGCTCTGAGCACAAGATCGATAGAGGCTGGAGTGTACCACACCAGGCAAGACCCCAGGTGCAGGCTTTGCAGAGATGCCCCTGAGACAATCCAGCACATAACAGCAGGGTGCAAGATGCTAGCAGGCAGGACATACATGGAACGCCATAACCAAGTGGCCGGCATAGTATACAGGAACATCTGTGCTGAGTATGACCTGGAAGTCCCGAGGTCAAAATGGGACACGCCCCCCCAAGGGTGGCTAAGAATGACCAAGCTAAGATCCTGTGGGACTTCCAGATACAGACAAACTTGTAGTGGCTAACCAACTGGACATCGTAATGGTGGACAAACAAAGGAAGAAAGTCGTAGTGATAGACGTTGCAATACCAAGTGATGGGAACATCAAGAAGAAGGAACACGAGAAGCTCGATAAACACCAAGGGTTCAGAGAGGAGCTGGAAAGGATGTGGAAGATGAAGGTAACAGTGGTCCCCGTGGTAATCGGAACACTCGGGGCAGTGACCCCCAAGCTGGGAGAGTGGCTCCAGCATTGCTCTCTTCTCTGTCCAGACGAGCGCAATACTGGGAACAGCTAAGATACTGCGCAGGACCCTCAAGTTCCCAGGCCTCTGGTAGAGGACCCGAGTTTGGAGGAAAAAAGACCGCCCGTAGGGGCGAGCTGGGATTTTTATATATATATATATATATATATATATATATATATATATATATATATATATGAATGAGATGAAGGAAATTAGGCCAAGTGTGAGAAAAATGGCAGCTTTCATGAGAAAAATGCAGTGCACATGAAAAATAACAAAACCTTTAAGAATCAGGTCAGTCATGAAGTCAGTTTACAACAACAGTCTTTGAAGGTTACCCTGAGTATTTCATGTAGGGCAGGAAAGTAGCTGACTTTATTTCCTAAGCTGAGTGGCAGATACAGTATAACGCTTCATTGCACCCACAGCACTTCACTGTGGGTCCAACCATGTGGCCTTGATTTAGGTGAATGAGCACATCCAATTTATATTCAGGCAATCAGCAATCGCTCAGAGAGACACATGCACACACACAATGGCATTGACTGTCTCTCTCGCCAGCAGTGCTCATTACCCAGCTCAGACAAGAGAAAGAAAGAAAAGCAGAGACAGAGAAAAACCCCAGACACAGAGGAAATCTACTCCCACAACAGGCTGTTCACTCTACGCCAACAGTCATAGAGTCGGTGATCCTGGAAGCAGCTGCATGGTACTCACTCACTTTGCTCCCTCTCCACACTGCCAGAAAGGTCTGGAGTGACAGGCCTCCAGACTGCAGACCTCCTTGCCCCCTAGCCCCCTGCTCATGCAGCTCAAACAGGTGCTGAGTGTGGGACTTCAAAGAGGCAGAATGGAGGTAACAAAGAGAAAGCTGGGCTGCATGAGAAGGTAACGTAAGGACAGACCAAAAAAGCTAAGTCACCAACAAACTCAGTAGATTTGCAGAGTTAGAGCATAATTATTTGATTCAGCAATGTGGTAGCGCATTTTATATTTCACATACAGCACACAAAAGAGTAATTAGATGAGGAATGGTGTATACAGTTGAGAAAAATGTTTTATTTCTCGTGTCCATGTTTCAATGTGTAGAAATCTACTTCAGCCTTAGGTTGAATCAAGCTAACAGCTCTCAGTCTCGGCAAAACCACCGCGTGAAGTGGTGTGCTGAATTTCACAATGTTGTACAGGTGTTCATTCCCATGATGGCAGGTAAGTCCAGATGCGGTGCACAGTCACATGACTTGTACTGCAGATATTGCAAAACATGGCTGAGTTTGGACGAGTATAAATGCAGTGCAGGTGGCAGTTTGCCAAAAGTAAGGAAGGCAGACATAGTGTCAGAACAGCTCTGATAGAAAGCCACAGGAAATAAAAGCCTTTGTTCTTCTGCAAAGTCATTGCTGTCATTATTTTTTGGGCAAAATTTGATAGCAGCAGGATCAGAACCCATTCGTGTCCTTTCTATTTGACAAAAACTCGCTCCAATTCCTGCCTCTCGTTCAAGAAACGCACTTTACTCACATGCACCGGATTATTAGAGGGAGCTGTCAGTGTGGAGGATTATGTTAACAGCTTAATTATACTATTGCTTTCCAGGGTTGATAATAGTCATTATTGTGTATATGCAATTGTAGTCAGTGATCAATTAAATCATCTATTATATCCTTAAACTGAATAACATTCAGTATTTATTGGCTGTTAGCACTGGGTGGGTTACAGTGATATCACATGACATATGACAATGAAACACAATTTTCCAGCAGTTACACAAATGAAAGTAATAAGGATGATGCCGGATAGACAGACAGGTGGGGTGGGGGGCTGACATGACACAACATTCAATGGAGGCTTCAGTTTGCCTCAGGGTCTTATCTAACCATCAATCTGTGCTTGTCCACACTGACATACAAAAAACACACAGCAGCACAATGCCTGACACGTGTGCAGTAAATGATGAATCACGTGTTGGGTTAACGGTGATATTATTTGCTCCGTACGGAGTAGAAACTGACACTTTTTCCCTGTAATAAGGCAAAAATAAGATTATGCTCCATTCATGCCATCTGAAAGGAAGAGGAAGATAACATCTTGTTACTACAGCCATAGAAAGGTTTAAGTCACTTAATCTGAGCACTCAAGATGGAGACGGTAAGGTCATTTGTTGTTGACAGAGTAGATTAAAATCGGCTGCAACAGACAGTAGTCAATTTTGATAAGTGGACCTGATTGGCCTAACTGATTACTTTGAGTTTTATTAGCTTTGACGGCTCTTATCAGTGAGATCATGTCTCCGAAATTAGATTATACGAGTACACAAATAAAGGATAAAGGCAAATAACTGTATCCAGGTCAAACTCAATGGGATAGATATGATCTGCGAAAACAATCCTATAATGATGAAGTACTGGTTCTTCGACCCAGTGCTTTCCGTTTGGACTTTTAAGCTCTGTTTATTATTTTATATTTTCTGTTTGACTCTTAGCTTGTTTGTCATTCATAGAGTTTTGAGCTTGTATTCTTTTGCATTTTGCAGATCAGAATCAGAATCAGAATCAGAATCAGAAGGTTTTTATTGCCATATGGGTGAACAGGTTCACAGCATTAGGAAATTGCTGCGGTACTTCGTGCGTACAGAAAAAAACAAATAAGTATAAAAACTATAAGACAATATACAAGTATACAAATTGCAAATATACAGAGATATTAGAGCTATAACTATAGCACAATATTACAAAATTACAAAATATACAGTGCAGAGACTAATTAAAAGATAAAAGAATGTAAACTATATTCCACTAATATGTACATCAGTGCAGTCAGACAGGTGCATAGACATAGGGTCATCAGCGTTTGTGGAGGGTGGTGGTAACAGTCTTAGGGTAATTGTTCATGAGTCCAACAGCAGAGGGGAAGAAACTGTTCTTATGGCGGGAGGTTCTGGTCCATATGGACCGTAGCCTCCTGCCTGAGGGGAGAGGGTCAAAAAGTCTGTGCCCAGGGTGAGAGTGGTCGGCTGTGATCCGACCTGCACGCCCCAGTGTCCTGGAGGTGTACAGGTCCTGGAGAGATGGGAGGTTACAGCCAATCACCTTCTCAGCAGAGTGCACAACGCGCTGTAGTCTCTGTTTGTCCCTAGTGGTGGCTCCAGCGTACCACACAGTGATGGAGGAGGTGAGGATGGACTCAATGATGGCAGTATAGAACTGCACCATGGTCCTTGCTGGCAAGTTGAATTTCTTCAACCGCCGCAGGAAGTACATCCTCTGCTGGGCCTTTTTGATGACAGAGGTGATGGTGGGCTCCCACTTGAGGTCCTGGGTGATGGTAGTTCCCAGGAAGCGAAAAGAGTCCACTGTGGTGATGGGGGTGTCAGTCAGGATGATGGAGGGTAGAGGGGCTGTGTGCTTCCTAAAGTCCACTATAATCTCCACTGTCTTCTGGGCGTTCAGTACCAGGTTATTGTGGCTGCACCAGGACGCCAGACGTTTGACCTCCATCCTGTAGGCCGACTCGTCCCCGTCTGAGATGAGTCCGATGAGAGTCATGTCGTCTGCAAACTTAATAAGCTTGACAGACTGGTGGTCAGAGGTGCAGCAGTTGGTATACAGGGAGAAGAGCAGAGGAGAGAGGACACAGCCCTGAGGAGTGCCGGTGCTGATGGTCCGGGAGTCCGAGACATTCTTCCCCAGCCTCACGTGCTGCTTCCTGTTCATCAGGAAGTCAATGATCCACCTGCAGATGGGATCTGGCACGTTCATCTGGGACAGCTTGTCTTGGAGGAGATCAGGGATGATGGTGTTGAAGGCAGAGCTGAAGTCCACAAACAGGATCCTGGCGTAGGTTCCCTGGGAGTCCAGATGCTGTAGGATGAAGTGCAGAGTCAGGTTGATGGCGTCGTCCACAGACCTGTTGGCTCTGTAGGCAAACTGCAGGGGGTCCAGAAGGGGGGCTGTGAGGGACTTGAGGTGGGACAGATATTTCCTGTTTAGGTTTGATGGTTTTTGTCTTAGTTTTGCCACTGTTTATTATCTAGTTTTTAATCGTGCTTATAGTTTTAGTTATATTTAACTAATATATTAACTGTATTTATCTGGCCTCTTCTGTGTTCCCTGTAACTTACTGTTAGGTGTTCTCTTGTTACGGGTTTCCTGTTTTAGTTTGGTCGTGTTTCATGTTTAGCTTTGCTTCCCCCGTGTCTCGTTATCTAGATTGAGTTCAGCTGTGTTACCCTCATGTTTCCACTTCTCTCTGATTGCCCTCTGTGTCTGAGTAATACACTCAGCCTTAGTTTGGCTGTGTTCCTTGTTGTGACATCTGTTGTCTTCTCACCGATTTCCTCCCAGCGTGTTCCTGGCTGTTTTGGATTCAGTTTTCCGTTGCCTGTGGACTTTGGTAATCTGTGGATTTTGGACCAACCTTAATAAAAGGCTCACTTCTAGATATTCTGTCTCAGTCTGCATTTGGATCCTAATCCTGCAAACGCTTGACAATCATGATGTGACTAAAAAAACAAAAAACAAGAAATATCTTCTATGCCATGTGGCCGCTGCTATTTTTCTCTTGTGGCTTATACAGGCATACTGAAGATGCTGTGACCCAAACAGAGGATAGATGGGAGCAAACAACATTTCCTGTCAGCACTGTAACTCATGTGATGGTGTCAGTATAGGACGCCAGCTGCATTACTATAGTCTCAGGGTACACTGATGACTGTCAGAGGAACTGCAAAACACTGTCAAGGGATTTTTCACTCTTCTTCAGCAGCACTGTTACTTTGCACGCCGAGAAAACAAAGTTTTTTTTACCGCACGCTCACACCTTCTGAATTGGAAGAGAGACTCATTTTGAAATTTCATGTGTGTGATTCTGTTGGCCCTGGAAAGTTCACGCAGAGTTTTAGAAAAACTTTCCTCCAAAGCTTCAAAACCAGAGTGCTGAAACTCTAATCTGCATTGTCACATCGATGTACAGCCTGGAGCTGCTCCATTAACTATGATAACAGGGAGGAACAAACTCTTTTCTCTTGTTTCTGTCTGTGGCAGACAGCACTCACTGTTGCTAATACAGGCTGAACTCTCTCAGGGCAACAAGATGACATATTTCAAACCTCAATACAGTGGTTCTCCTCTTTATTTTCCCAACCACCTCCAAGGCTTTAATACTTTTGCTCTGGAATTTTGTTATTTCAAGAACAAGGCTGAGATTTCTAGGGGAAAAAAATCTAGTTAGTGCTTGAATTTTTTGCTTCTTTGCATGATTTTCTAATGAGCATCATTCAAAGTAAACTTTCCAACCCAGAGAGCCTCACTGGGAGCTTTCACAGTGAGACGTTGTATCTAATCTTCACTAAAATCCTCTGTCCCACCGGCTTCATAGGGAGAGTGGAACTTTTTCCTCAACTCTCTAATTTTTCTATTGTCATTCCATAAACAGGAAGAATTAGTCAAACTCTGAGGGATGATGGTTTGATTGATATAGTAATATACCCAGACATATCCATTTTTCCCCAAATACTACTAAAACTGAAAGGAATTATTTTGATAAATGATATATTACAACATGGTAGCGTAAGACCCAAATATATGAACTTGATTTAAGTGAAAACAGCAGTCGATCTGAATGTGCAGGGATCTCATCATTCATCAAAATCCTCCTGTTTCTGAACAGAGCAGCCAGCTTAAACATTCTGCTTGTGTTTGGATTTTCCCTTTCCTCTAACTCTGCCTCGTTCTCCATCCCAACAGTCCCGTCCCTCCGCTTTATCTCCTCTTTCCTCTAAATCTATCTCTCCCGGCTTGTTTTGTTGCTTAAGCACGTTCTCCCATCCCCTTCTTCTGTTTCTTCTTTTCTTATCTCCCTCTGTCTCCTCCCCTTTTCCTTTAACTGTGCCCCTCCAGTATATGTCTCTCACGATCCCTCCCTCTTTTAGTCTTAAGCAAAAAATATCCTGGCTCCCATCTTATCTCCAGCCTCCATGTAGCAATGCCAACCATGACCAAAAAACAGCGAGTACTTACATTTCCTTGGCTGGTTGCCATCTTCTCTGCCTCTCTCCTTCCCCGTGGCTTTGGCGGGGTCATGTATCTGCCTGCCAGCAAGCAGAGAGTTGGAGGAGTGATAGAAAAAAAGAAGCAGGCAAAGGGTTTGCTTTACTTTGCCTTGAGTTGGCAGATTAGAACCTTTGACACCTTATCTCTTCAGACGATTCTGCAGTTGACTTAGTTATCATGCTTGTGTATGTGTCTATACACAGCCTGTAAAGAATTTTATAAAAAGGGATAACTCAAGTTTTTCAGGCACCTGAGGACAGTTTCCAAAAAAAAAGTCTGTCCTTAAGAGTTTTCAAAATAGCAAAAAACTTTTAATTATGAACATGTCAAAATACAAAGCTTAGACTAAAGGAAGGGCTATAAATTACATACATATATCCAGAATAAGTTCATAATATGCAAATGTACAAAGTGATTAATAAAGGGACCGGTCTGTATCACCAGAGGAGGGTTTGCATGAAATGAGCTTCTTTGTGCAGCATGTCTGACTAAATGCAAAAATGTTATATACTGTAAATAGTGCTTTGAAAATCATGGCATCATTTTTGATTTGCTGATATTCAGTTTTGGAAGAAATCAATGCAAATCTCCCCAAATCCCATTGTGTTGGAGGCATGAAGCCTCTCCCAGCTGACGCTGGCTGAGAAATGTGGTGCACCTTGGACAGGTTGGCTTTCATTCACGAGGCTGAAGCAGGAGCTCAGACAATCATTCACTCTCACATTCACACCATCCAGTTCAGATTCTGAGCCCAACAATGAAGCAAAGGGCCTCTTTGTGATGCAACAGTAAATTACATATATAAATATCAGAATCATTGTTTAAATCACTGCTTAGAAAAATGTGGTGGATCAAAACAAAATCAGACCAACTAATTTTGAAAGAATTTCCCAAGTAGAACTCGTGGTTGGGAAAGTTTATGTTTCCATCATGATTGCAACTGAGTAGAAAACGCGATGTTGTACTCTTAAATTAATCTCGGGGGGGCACAGTGGTGCAGGGGTTAGCACTGTTGCCTCAGAGCTAACCACCAGGTGGCTGGGGCCTTTTTGTGGGGCTCTCTCCAGGTACGCATACTTCCTCCTGCGATTCTAAATTGGCTGCAGGTGTGAATGTGAATGACTGACTGTCTGTTAGCCCTGTGACAGCTGGGATAGGTCCAGCCTCCCCACAACCCTGAATTAGGCAAGCATCAGAAAATGGCTGGATGGACCAAAAACATTTGAACAGACATGCTCATTTTATGATATTCTTCTAAATGCTAACATAAAGCCTTTTAGCGCAGAACTCTTTTGACATTTTACAAAATTTTCAAGCAAACGTCTTCATGGAGAAACATAAAGTTGGAGGTGAATCCAGGGTTACTGTAGGAAGCTTAATTATTGGTTTCACTTGTGTGCAAATCACAAGCCAACAGATTAGTATTAATGGACACCCTGCTGTTCTCTTATGGGTGTCAATTATGAAGCATATTTGACTCATTGCTGGACTGCTTTTATTTAATAACCTTGTTTATGTCGCCTTTTCAACACGGGCAGCAGCCATGTTCACAACATCCCAAACATTTAATCATTCTAAATATTTAATGAAGATAAATTTTCATTTAAGAGAGAATCCAAAAACAGTTTAATATGGGCTAAATTACATTACAATGGATTCACGTGCAGATTGGAGCATTACTGAAAGCTTCTCGCTGAGACTTCTTGATCATCAGCGACAGACTGAAAACTGTCTCCACTCCAATAAAAGGTTTTGTATCTGTCTTGCTCCTGTGAGAATTTTTTTTTTTTTAAATTATGCCTACCTTCCTGCAACAATTTTGAAGCAATTTTGCAAGCTCACTGCAAATATTCTTGTAATGTTTATGAATATAAGCTCAAAAGCCTAAATATTCATAACAGAGGGACAACCACAGCATTTTTCACGTTGTGGCTTGAAGGCCTCATAAATCGCCATGTGTGCCCTGAAGATCCATGGCAAGGCATGACGATCAATAAATGTATTTACCATGGGTGGTGAGTGACTCATGAATTTTGCATAGATAGAAAGTCTCAATATGTCGTTATGAATAATTCTTTACATGTAAAATCCCCCTTCACAGACAGAGAAAAACATGAATGGAGAGAGCAAAATGAATCGTTACCATGGAGGAGTGCGGGAACATGCTGGATGATGCATTAGCAGATTTCGAGGTGGAGACAGATACAGTATTTGAGAATCACGTCTGCTGATTACTGGTGAAATAATGCACCCTGCAGAAGCCGGCTATCAGCGCTGAGACACAAGGCAAACAAATGTGTCTGACTAGCCAGCACCGGCTACTGCAGCACTCGGCCAGCACCTTTTCCTGTGTGTTTGCATCTGAACATAATTATAACACCCACACAGTGACATTATTGCTACCCGCCTTTCTATTCTACCCAAACATTGTGAGTCTCAGCATAATAAATAATAAACAAAACTGGAGGAAGGGAGAAAAAAAAAAAGAGAAGAGACATAGAAAAGCCAAACCATATTTGCACTGGAAATTATGAATAATTGAATCTGGGAGGCACACACACAGATGTAGACACAGACGTGCTTTCATGCACACACACATTCACATGCACACGCACACAAGCACAGGGGGAAACACTCCATTGGGTCTCCAGTGCCATCTAGAGTTTGATTGCCCAAATGTGAATGAAAAATGCTAATATTACAATTATGGGTTTTAGTTTCGTTGTCATGGTGGCTCAAAGAGAGAGTGTGGGTAGATTGCATGCTCATGTTCACAGCATTTCCTCCCGCTGATCAAAGACATGCGATTGCCATTAAGCAACAATCACTCACATGAATAAATGAATATGAATGATTGTCAGTTGTTTTTGTGGCTGCCATTCAGTGAAGCAGCAGCCCTTCATGACTACAAAAAGACGGAGGCTAGCAGAAAAATTTAATGATTGAATATGTTTTTTGAAGCTACACGTCATTAAAAGCTTCTTATGGAGAAATTAAGACTTCTGTCTTTCACCCTGCAGTGTCCCAGTGAGTGCTCAGTCTCAGCTGGACCAGCAAACAGCAGAGGGCTGGCCGAGGGCGACCACGCGCCAGACCTCGTTTCTGGCAGCTGTGTGCTTTCACATATGTTCTTCACATTAATGAGAAGATGTGTCATTCTTCCGGATGGTCGCTCCTGACAAAGCGAGAAGCCATGCATGAAGCGTTATCAGCTTGTCGACACCAGCAGAGTGATTATCCCTCGGGGTATTGGTGTTACGAGGATTAACTTTTTCCCTGCATTTTTTGAGTTTAACTTCCACCGGCATCAGCTAACGCCGGTTATTACTGCTCCCACGGTGTTCTCGCTCTCTCAACTCGCCTGTCGAAAAATATTCCTGAAGTGTCTTATCTAAAAGGGTTGGTCTCATATTGAGTTAACATGATTCCCGTCATTCTTAAAATGTTATTTAATTAGCATTTACAGATTAAATATTACCCTCCATAAATTGTCTGTTTGATACTCCTCATGAAAATATTGTATATTGTGATTAATTCTACACTTTGGGCAGGTACAGCACCTGTTTGAAATGTTAGTAACACTCAACTATTTTAACATATGATCATGTAATAGTTCATATTGTCAGCAATATTCCAGTAAATTTTATTTCAAGATTTTAAAAATACATTAATTCATGACTTTGACTTGTCCTCATTCTGAGATTCCAAATAAGTTTCCTGCCACTGCCATATGGATTGTTTTTTTCTATGACTGATACCGTGCTTCCTCACATGCGCCTCTTGCATGTAAGGAAGTACAAACACAAGCATAAAAATTCCAGAAGTCTTCAGAAGCACCTCGATATCTGACATCCTTTTTTTTTTTTTCCCTATGGGCTCTGGCAGAGGAATACACAACATAAGCAGCTGTTGTTCTTTCCACCGCTGTAGACGCTAATGTTGTGTTTCCCATTGGCAGTGCTTCAGATGCCATTGGCAGAACCTGTGTGCTGAACATGGCACCACTCCAGAGGCTTTCCATCCCGTGCCATTTAGTGCCTTTGCAAGCACACACAGGTCAGGTCACGGGAGGCTGAATAGACTGAGTAAGAATAGAAAAAGGTACGGAAAAGCAATTTTGGTTAGGTTAAAAAAAAAAATCACTGATGCTGTGCTTTGGATGTCCTCTTCTATCTTTTGATCCCATTCCTTGCACCATAGAGTTGAAAGTGAAAGCGAACAGCCAATACTGAGAGGCAAAGAGGTGAAAGGGAAACTTTTAATTGGCTGCACAGAGCACAGCTGTGTTTTGTTGTTGCCCCCAAAATTCCATTTGTCAGAGCAGTGCAGAGCACTGCAACAGGGAGGCAGGCACCTAAAGCTAATACATACTGTAAATACTGGTCGCAGGGTTTATAGAAGGGCGGTGACCTTCCAGAGTCATCCTTCCAATTTCCTGGGACAGAAAACCAGCCACTTCACTGCTGAAGTAGATATTCAAATTGTCAGCTATCACATTTGTATAATTGACAGGGGGTGTGTAGCTGCTAAATGATTAAAGAAGTCTGCGTCTGACCCAAAATATCTGCACAAGCAGTGTTCCAGTGCAACATTTACTGTGCTATGTTTTATTCATTCCTCCTGACTCCAAAGAAGGGAGGAGGGGAGGCGATGTCGGGAATCAGACCGTGTTTCCAATCAGCGACAGCGTTGCCTCATTTCACTAATCATCATTCAAATTGATTTGCTTCCCCCACCTAGTCCTTCGTTTTAGTGTAAACGCTTTACAGTGGCTGCCCCCCATCCCCTATTGAATTGCAGTTGAATGGTCCCCAAGTTCCCAACAATAGGCTCATGAATGCTGAAGTAGTATTTTATTTTTCTCTGCCTGCACAATTCTATTCGCTGTCATAAAAGAAATGAAATCCACTTGAAAACGAGGCCTTTTGGATCATTTGCATGCAAGCTTGCCTAGTAATGGAATGAAATATGACACACCAATTTAATTACTGCTTGAGAATTGTCTCGCCTCACAGTATAAATATTGATTTAGGCTCCTCTCTCTTCGAATCCCATTGCACTCTCCCTTTCACTCTTTCTTTTGATTCTTCCATCTCTCATATAATATTCCAATCTCCTCTGTTTCTAAACACTTTTTTTTTCTCTCTCTGCAACACACATGCTCAGAACTGCTGTCTCCTCCTCGATCTTCACTCTCAGTCAATCCACCTCTCATCTCCCTTCCCCAGCTGCCCACTCCCTAGCCTATCCATTCCTTATCCTGCTAGCATCAAGTGATGCATGTCATGTTGGCGGGGCGAAGACTAGCAAAGGAGCAACAAATATGAGATTCTGCCCTGGGTGATCTTCTGCTCCAGTGTGATGATAATGGTGCTCTATATGCACGCCCGCACTCTCACTGTTAACGGCCCCTGAAATTACACACAATTTTCATAGGAATGGGCTTTATAGAAGGCAAATGGGTCCCTGTGGGGGCCCCAGCCACGCCTGTACAGTGTAGGAGAGTGTAGAGAAAGAGAAGATAGGCAGCATGTACAAAAGCGCAGAGGAGGAGTAGGACTGGTAATTTCCCCTCAGGCATCTCCCATGTGGACTTCTATAAACTCTTTGGCACTGCTGCTGCTTCTTGAGTGTGTGATGGGTCAGGCTCATGGCAAACCTCAGGCTCTCAGTGGGAGGGATACCAGCCTAGTGATGTGGTCCTGACTGTGAATTCGTTGGCCGTGTTGTGGCTGCCTGCCCGGCCGACGAGGGCCGTAGCAGGAGAAAGAAGTTGACTATGCGGGTAAAGTCAAACATAAAAAGAGGTGTAATAAACACACTGAGCTAAAGATGCCCTTTTAAGGATTTAAATGGAGAAGAGCAGAGAGCGTTGCTCTCGGCTCCTTGGACCTTTTTTCCCCCCCAAAGCTTTTCTAAGTCAAAGGAAGAAAAACACGTTGCATCCTTAAAAGCATAGGCATTTTATAAACAGATCCTTCCTCACAAGGACTAAGTGTTTCTCATGTTTTCACAGAGCTCTCAACAGGCTGAATGCCTAACGGGGCTGCCCAAACAAGAGATGGAGAACTAGATCCTTGTCAAAGGTTTTATCCACGAGAAAGCAGCCTAACAGCTCTGGTTGTTTCATTTATATTAAGCAGATTCACACTATAGACACACTCTAGACTTTTTAACAAGTCGGCCACAAAGAGGAGCCTAAAGACAATTAAAAAGAAGGCTCTGTCAAATCGTTTCTAAAATGTATCTGCCTCACACGTATAGAGATGCTCTGTGGGCTTTTAGGGCACCTGCTTTTTTAGAAAGCCTGCACTTTCAACCCACTCGCTCTTCTCCACACAGGGTCATGAAAACATCCATTTCCTAATGGCTCACTCATGTGAATCATCACAATATAGCCTAAAGAAATGGTGACAGTGCTGCCCAGTCTGGTGCACTGTTAAGGCTGTGTAGCAGGAGCAAAAGGGAAGGCAGAAACTCGACCTGCTGGCAGATTAATCCACCAAACAATGAAGTTAAGGTCAGCACTGCAACCAGGGACACCAGCACAAAACAGTGGTAATAGCCTGTCCTGTGAAGCAAGCTAAAATAATTGTGAATGTGTGAAATAAAACAGTGCTATGAATGCAAGAGGTGTAAAAAGCAGACAGAAGATTGTGAGGAGAAAGCAGATGTTTTGTTTGTATGATTAAACATTTCAGCCTGCAGGGATCTCACCAGCAATAATTATGCAACAACTGCAGTCTCAGATTTTTTTGCCTTTATCTCATCATACAAGGTCTCATGTTGAAATGCAGTGTTTGATTTTCAATTAGCTTTGGCAGTTCTGTTTGTTCCATTTGTGCATCAAAGGAATTGATGGGTAGTTTCAGGCTGATAACAAAAATTAAGAACACTATTTTGATCAATCTCAAAAGTCCTTGGATTCCAGCTAAACAGCGCTTACGTTTATGAATATTAAAGCGCTTCAAGTACTTAGCAAGGCTAGTAAAACAAAACGAAAAAAAAAAAAGTGGTGGATAGTTTCCATAAGAGCCCTGGCAAGTTTCCTTTCAAGCAGCGATGCAGAGATGAGTTTTAGAATGAGAGAAAAGACTTCCAGTCCACAACAAAACAGACAATCTCATTAGAGACCCCAACTATCCCTGAAAGGGAGCAATAAGTATGTTTTTTACTGCTGCTAAAGCACAAAACAACCCTAATATATCTGCAGAGGCTAATGCTCTAAAAGCTCCCTTTTTACTGCCTGAAACTTTGTTTTAAAATAAAACTTTAAATTCCTATAGTACCGCTGGCATTTAAAGGCACCTGTCTCATGAGGCTTTACCATACAGAAGGCTACACTCTTCATGACAAAGAATCATTTTTATCAGCTATTAAGGCAATTTTTACTAACATTTATCACATAGTCATATGATCTATTTATGAGTTTTAATTACTTATTACTTACTTATGTCTCTCTAATGGGGGGAAACTTGATTTTATTGTTTGCCTTTTTGAGTCTGCAATCCCTGCAGAGTTTGAGATGGGTTTAGGGTGCGGTGTGCTGAGGAGATTTGTCATGGATGTTGTAATTCCTTCTTCAGAGGTGGATTTAAGTTATCTTCTGCTAGATGCACCATTAAGCAGCTTTGGGGGCTCTGATGAATTTCATGTATGGAGCAGACAAAAATAAGCCAATCAATGTTTAATCAACATGTAAATGTATCAGTAACTGTTAGTTTGTTTCCTTTCCCAAAGAGCTCCTTGACTTTTGTGTGACAAAATATTTCCTGTGCATCTATTGCACTCTATAATGTTATTGTTATATAATGCGAGATCAGACATAGTGCAGTTCTGTGGTTTAAGTGAATGCATGTAATTGTGTGATAAAAACCGATGTTCCCAGCCAGCCTTGAAACACTTCTAATCAGTATGCTTTCCATACATATGAAAGTCTGCTGGGATGAAATTATTACAGATGTGCTTGATCATTGAATTTTTTATGGCGAGCAGGTGAGAGCTTGCATCATTTTGTTCACTTTCTCAGAAGAGCTGAAAGAGCAGCGAGCAAACACTTTGAGTTCATAAACTGGAACAAATTTAATTCTCTTGCATTCTCACATTGAGACGTAGAGCCCCTTAACCTTGATTAATATTTAATGTTTCTTTTCACATATGCTGGTGCAGTACAACTTGTTCTCACATAGCGACAAATGATAGAAAATAAACAAATCTGTTATGGATGGGAAAAACAAACAGCTTAGAGAGATGACTCCATTTATCATTTTCATATCATGATTTTGCTGCAAAACTTCCAAACCTGTGTGTGAAATAAAGTACTTACTAAGGCATTTGTAGTGACTTTATACAATATGCAGTATGTGGAATATCATTCAATTTGCCATCAGTATCTGTCACACCTCATAGGGCGGGACCTTATGTGGAGAGCCCATATGACTTATTCATTAAAAGTACCTTTATTAGAAAAGAAACTTAATTTAATTATGCAGTCAGTTCATCACAAATGTGTGTGGTGTATAAATGTGTGAACATGTGTAAAATAAAACAAGCAACCAATCAGAGAGCGAGAGAGAAAGAGAGAGAGAGAGAGTGAGCTGTCACACCAATCAAGGTGTCAGCCATCACTCCCAGATCCCAGCAACCTAACAGGAAGTGGGTCTTGAAGCCCAGGGGTCATCACATATCTTACAAAGACAGAATCCTGATGGGCAGCACATGTCAGTAGGACGTACATGTCAGTAGAAACCTGCCAACAGTTGATTAAATCCTTCAGTGTCAACTTCGCTGCTTATTTCTGAGATGGGCAACATGAAAGAGAAGTTTTGCCGAAGCTTCAACTAATTTGCATCCTACTTACATGCTGCTAAGCTGGCAGCCAGTTTCCCTGAGGTCATCTCAGGTGGTCAAATTTTGCAGGTCTTGCAGGTTTTCACACCTGCACACCGGTCCTCTATCTCCATGCCTTAAAATCCACGTGGGCAGCGGGCAGAAAATACACTTTGGCTTGCGAGTCGGAAAGCTTGTCAGGGACATAATGAAGCAAGCGACATCCTTAAGCCTCCCGGTTACCAGTGCAGAGCATTCCTCTCTATCCGAGCAGTATGTTGGCCCATGCAGGCTAACATCAACTCAGCTGTTACATCTGCCCAGGCTTTCCAAATCTCCTTAATTCCTTCAGCAGGCAGCTGGAATCAGCCAAGGGGGCATGCCAAAGATGGAGTAGCAGTTAGCAGCTGTGCAGCCATTCAGAGCTCTTTATGTATTTTCAAGAAGTCACCAGTCTTGATATAGAACCTCCTTTTTTTTTTGTCATTTCTTTTTTATAATGTGTTCTCTGTGCAGAACAGTGTAGCAGGTTGCTATCTGTGATTTTAATGGTTATTTCATATCTATCCATGAATGTGAGAATGATATGCTTGCTAGAGCACTTGCAATTGCTCTGCCAGGGGACTAACCAGTGCTGGAAAGTACATCAGTGAGAAGAACATTTAAGAGATTTCAGGGAGAGCTGTGAAGATAAGCATAATGGCTGTAAAGTATACTAATCCAATTACAGCTATTCCATTACATTAAATTACAGAATTTCACTTTAATAAGGTATTACCAAGGGAGGGGTCACAGTGCGGTTGTGTTTCCATGGCTACAGTCAAAAATCTACACATGAATGAAATATAACGCGCACCCCCCCCCCCCCCCCCCCCCCACCCCCCACCCCCCATCAGCGGGCAAGTATTTGTCAGGCATAGAAAACACACAAAGTCACACTAGTCAACCCCACAGCAGGAGTTCATGTAATTGATGGATAGGTAGAAGATTATATTTGTCTAAACAGTCATGCAGAAAATGAACAGGTGAGACAAAAGAAATAAGAACATGTTTCATTGAGACGTTCTGGAGGAGAGATGACTGCAGGAAGACAGGGAGAGAGAGATCAAGATCCACAGAGAGGAGGGAAATTGATAAGCCAGATGAGACCACCAGCTGGCAAAAAAAAAAAAAAAAACAGTTTCCTATGACCTGCACTGTCAAAAAATGCAGCTATGAACTCACTTTGGAAACAGGAGCTGTCTCTATCTGACAAACCAGTCAGAGATAGCCGGCTACTGTACTTGTTAACTCGAGATTGGCTTTATTTCCTGCATTCTTTGACTTCCATTCATCGGTATGTGTGTCTCCAGCTACAAAACTACCCTGGCACATTGTTCTTTGAGAGCAGTTAGATTGTTTGCAAACGCTGACTTTATGACATTATTCATTTTGACAAGCGGCCCATAGAGGCTTAGTTTTTTTTAATATATTTTTTTCTAATTTTTTTCTTATGAATAATGCCAATTTGTGACTAAAAACATTTTTTAAATTCAGAATACCAATTAAATTTAGTAATGATGCCAATTTTTCATTTTGACATATAGCTGAATTAAAATAATAACACAAGTGATGCTTAGTGTTTCCCACTAATAGATTCAACAGTGTGGAAGATAACAGTCATTAATTTCCATTTAGCCTGTTAAGAAAGGAAAAAAAAAAAAAGGTTGTTTTGGAAATCTGAAAAAAAAAAAAAAAACAATGCTCAGGAAACCTGGGATTGCATTCTGAGCTGTCAAATGAAAAAGAATAAGATATCCTAAGAGTGTTGTTTACCTCTCAGGCAAACCCCTTGAGAGCCATTGAAGTAAACATCAAGTTTGTCCAAACGACGAATGGAGAGGAGGTGGCAGTATGTGCCACAGCACCTGCTGAATGAGCGCTTTCCCTTTTCAGGTTTGACAAAGTATCGTGTCTTCCCTTCCTGGCTGAACTTTTTCGATGCTCGCTCAAATGAACTTTGTTAGCTCGAGATGTGTCAACAGTTTTGCTTAAGCAGCATGACTAAAGCTGATCTGAGGACACGGGCAGCGCTGGAAAGCGATCTGCAGTACTGCTCTCTTACTAGCCTGAAATCAGCTGTGACAACACAGTGGATACAACAAACATCTGCAGTGACAACTCACCTTAGAAGATGTGTGTGGACTCAGACAATAATTTGTATACAGTAAATCATGATAAGAGCAGTTTAGTATGACATTTATCTATATTGTCTTTTTTTTTTAACACAAGCCTAATCACTGTAAACTTTGAGGGCCACAGAATTACAGGATACAAGCATCATCAATCTGTCACTGTCTGTGAACTCCTGCTCTCCTGGCAGAGATTCAGGCAGTGAATTAATCAAAGGAACCGTTATTGCCAAATTACTGACACGGGTTCAAAGATAAATGTCTCCTGGCTGACGCCAACTGACAGCCCTGAGAGTGATTAATTTCACTCAACTCTGGTGATTGGCAAGAGACTCAAACTGAGGAGGGTGCATCATCGTTGTGTCACACATCATCACATGTTGCCCTTTTTTTTTCCAGAGTCTGGATTTCAGCAGCAGTCCCTATTACTTTGCAGTTTAAGGCACTGGTGAGGTGGACAACATATTTGTCTGAGTTTTTAGCCAAAGAGGCGCTGAAGCCCAAGGGTCAATGACACAGTGCTTTCTCAAAGGTCTTTGAGCTGGCAATGGGATTGATTAATGTGGAGTCTGTCCTGTCAAATGCAATGAGGAAAGCAAGTCAGTGAAAAGCCCAAGGTTTTCTCCCAGTGACCAGAGCTTCATATTATACACAATTCAATAACTGCTGCCAGCAGTAATGCAGTTATAGTTTGATACCGTGGACAGGCAGGTCTGCATCTTTGCCTCAGAAATAGATCCACTTGAATATTTGCATATTATTGTAAACATTCTGATAAACATCGTGATGACAGTTTAAAGAAATCCAGTGATAATCCTAACAGGCTGTTCATAAATAATCAACTGCAGCAAATTGGCAAGTAGAGCAAAAACATCATCACCTTTTGATCTCGCCTGTTAGCAGAAATACCCCTATCAGTCCTGATATCACTCCCATGGAGGGTAACAAGATCAATCAAATCCATTTTCTGGCTTTTGTGTTTATCACATTTTAAAGTTGCAGCAGGCCCTTGCGTTGTCATAGAAACAGCTGCAGTAGAAAAAGGTTAGCTTGTTGTTGAACTTGGTAGGATGCACGGAGCGAAAAAGAGTCATCATTACGTGAGATATCAGCAGCAAAAGCATCGAGGGGACTGTTGCTTCTTTTGTTTGCTTAGAAAGCAAGGCCTTACAAATTAATGTGTGCCGGTGACTGCAAATGTTCCTGCGCTATATGAAAAAGCAGGAGAATATGTCGAGGCGGACGGGCAATATTGAGTCAAGGCAATATACTGCCACAGGTGCAGAGATCTGGTTGAATTCCTGCATAGTAATAAAAGTCAGTGACAAAATTTTGTTTTCAAAGCACAGAATTGGTTGGTACCTGCACTACAATGCAATCATCTTGTCTTCCTTCGCCTCTGAAATGAATCCTGGCTGGCCCGCACGCAGTAAAGCTGAGCC
Source organism: Archocentrus centrarchus (assembly GCF_007364275.1). Lineage (NCBI taxonomy): Eukaryota > Metazoa > Chordata > Actinopteri > Cichliformes > Cichlidae > Archocentrus > Archocentrus centrarchus. The sequence continues at coordinate 1,680,094 of NC_044354.1, read as the reverse complement.
TCGGTGTGATGTCTTTTAACTTCAAGATTGCACATTAGCATTCAAACTGTCTGGGGAACCTGACCGAGCCTCCCCAATACGGCCTACATTCTCTAAAACGTTAGGCTATTTACAGCAAATTTTTCACTTCAGATCAATTTTATAAAGAAGTGGTAATGAGGAATCTATGATGTGTGGAGCCATTTTCTAAACAGAAACTGTAACATTGCCCACTGTTTTTATCCATGTTAACAAAAAAAAAAAAGTATATTGTTACAGTATAGATAAGATAAGATAAAACGTTAATGATCCCACGACGGGGAAATTTGCGCATTACAGCAGCTCAGTACAGAAAACTAAAAATAGAATAGAATAGAATAAAATAAAATAAAATAGAAAAACACTATACACATATACATAAGCACTATATACAGAAAATATATAGTCAATACACACATGTACATATACACACACATCAAAACACTATATACAGATATCAAAATATTATATACATTTGTAGCCGGTAAGGTACACAGCATACACGGTATGCATTATATGGGTGAGTGTAATAAATAAAATGTATCTGGACTGTATGGATAAAGTGATGGCAGAGGAGGTAAAGTGTCCAAGTGACTCAAGACATTATGAAGTGTTGTACAGTCTAACTGCTGTTGGGATGAATGACCTGCGAAAGCGCTCCTTCCTGCAGCGAGGATGTTTCAGTCTCTGACTAAAGGAGCTGCTCAGCTCACCCACGGTCTCATGCAGAGGGTGATGGGGTTGGACATATAGTTGTACATAAAAATGGCCAAATGTATTGTGAATGCAGTGGAAGTCTGCACCATGATAACTTTAAGATTGAGCTTTATAACTCATGTTTGCTGTTGTAAAAGGGTGTATTTTGACAAAAAAATTATTTTAAAGTGGAAACACTTCAATATGTTTCAGAACAAATAATCAATATGAACCTTTGAGCTGTTGTCCACGTTCACTCTATCAACTTAACAGAGTTATATATCTCTGTATTAAATACTAATACATAAAATATTCTAAAATTAAAGGGCAGCAGTGTTATACATACAATATATTGCCAAAGGTATTCACTCGTTTGTCTTCATACGCATATGAACTTGAGTGACATCCCACTTTTAATCCATATGGTTTAATATGATGTCCGCGCACCCTTTGCAGCTATGATGCACTTCTTCCAGAAGCACATCTGTGAGGTCAGACACTGATGTTGGAGAGAAGGCCTGGCTCACAGTCTCCGCTCTAATCCATCCCAAAGGTGTTCTATCAGGCTGAGGTCAGGACTCTGTGCAGGCCAGTCAAGTTCTTCCACACCAAACTGGCTCATCCATGTCTTTATGGAGCTGCTTTGTGCACTGGTGTGCAGTCATGTTGGAACAGGAAGGGGCCATCCCCAAACTGTTCCCACAGGGTTGGGAGCATCAAATTGTCCCAAATGTCTTGGTCTGCTGAAGCATTAAGAGTTCCTTTCACTGGAACTGAGGGGCCGAGCTCAACTCCTGAAAAACAGCCCCACACCATAACCCCCCCTCCACCAAACTTTATACACAGTACAGTCAGACAGGTACCGTTCTCCTGGCAACTGTGAAAACCTGAATCGTCCATCGGATTGCCAGATGGAGAAGCGTGATCCATCACTCCGGAGAACACGTCTCCACTGCTCTTGAGCCCACTGGCGGCGTGTTTTACACCACTGCATTCGACATTTTGCAAAGCAGTGGCTTGGATGCAGCTGCTTGGCCACTGAAACCCATTCCATGAAGCTTTCTACACACTGTTCTTGAGCTGATCTGAAGGCCACATGAGGCTTAGAGGTCTGTAGTGATTGACTCTGCAGAAAGTTGGTGACCTCTGCGCATTATGACCCTCAGCATCCGGTGACCCTTGCTTTGTATTTTATGTGGCCTACCACTTCGTGACTGAGTTGCTGACGTTCCCAATCGCTTCCACTAACAGCTGACAGTTGACTTGTTGCACAGGTAACATCCTATCAAGGTACTACTGAGCTCCTGAGAGCGACCCATTCTTTCACTAATGTTTATAGAAGCAGTCTGCATGCCTAAGCACTTGATTTTATACACCTGTGGCCACGGAAGTGACTGGAACACCTAAATTCAATAATTTGCATGGGTGACTGGATACTTTTGGCAATATAGTGTAGATTACTACTCTCAAAGAAAGAACAAGAGGCAAAAAGAAGTGCAGGGAGTGCATTTCTTAGTTTTCAGCTTGGTAAAAGTTTTAAGCCATTTGAGTTGTTAGAGTGGAATCCAGAGCTTGGTTAGGCACTGAAACACAGCACTGTCTAAGGTATTCAGATGAGATGACTAAACTTACAGGCTAGATCTGAACCGAGGACAATGTGATTGCTGTAAGATAGGCAGCAGGAAGCGTCTGCAGTGTACAACAGGAGATAAGGTGAGAAGAGCGATCTCACCAGAGGCAGGTGTTTTGCACTGCACTCAGCTGAAAGTGAATGGCTGATCTGTGCATCCACATGCCTACACCTTGTTTAAAACCCCTGGTTCTTTGCCTTCAAAGGCTTTCCAAACTCAAGAGCCACAAAGGAGCCTTTTGAAGGAATATCTCCTGGTGTTTCAATGGGACAGCCGAGCGCCTAAAAATCTCTCTTAACTTGCAGATCCACAAGCAGCCTGCTGCTTCACAGACACTTAATTAAAAGTAGACCCCACTTTTTCCTTGGAGATTTCTCATCTGAGCTGGAGAAATGTTGTAAACATAGTAAATTTTTTATTTGTTTTCATTGGCTTATTTGATTTTGAAGATGTATTGTGTCTTCTTTTCTATTTTTGCATAGCCACACCTTTAGGTGCAGGAAAATGCAGCTGTAAAATATGGCATATCAAGAATGAGCAGTTTGAAATAAGCTTCCTGTATGAGCACTTTCCTAGAAAGATCTGCACACCTTTCCATTTCAGCTAGGTTATAGTGACCCAGTTACTAGCAAAGTTTTCCACTAAATATGTTGACTGGCTCACAAACTGTTTAGCTAATTAACAAGGCAACCGTAATACGCAGACTAGGAGCTGTTTGAATCATTTTTCTTTTATTGCAATGTGGACTGCAAGAAGAAAGAGCACATGTATTCGATTGGTGCAATGTACCACATCAAACCAAAAATCATTTGAAGGAATACATGTGACAAGAGGTCCCTCACAGGGCAGTTGATAAGGGGATTACTTGACTGGTGGTTTTTGGCAGGCCAATACCCCATTCTTGGAAGTCAGAGGGATTTGAAGATACACATACAACCTTCTGTGCACAAACACACAAAAACACTGCGTCTAAATGCTCGAGCTTTTGCCTCATATTGCTGAGGAGAGCAGAGATTCCACCAGAAATCTCCCAGCCGGGCCCATATCAAAAGCTTAGTGTGCTGCAGCAGGGATCACACCTCTGGGAATTCTCCCCACAAACACGCAGCTGAGAACAAAGGCAGTTATTGTCAAAGTGTGTTCCGATTTAACTTATAATTACATTCAATGAGGAAAAGCAAGGCAATCTAGGCCGGATGAGATATCTCATCCAAAGTTTCAGTGAACCGATTTGCCGTTAAAGCTGAAGATAAAATGGAACAATAAGCTGAGACAATCAATGTGAAAACTGATGAAAGCTTTTCCACATATTTAAAAAGCAAAGGGGGGAAAATATCAGTACAGTATTCATATCATGCTGCCAACTTCTGTTGCTCGTGTTTAACATAAAATGCTGGTTCAGATTAAACAGAATGTTACTGCCGTGCTTGTTAGATTCTACAGAGATGCATCCATCCATCCATCCATCCATCCATCCATCCATCCATCCATCCATCCATCCATCCATCCATCCATCCATCCTCTTATCTACTTATCCAGTTTAGGATCACAGGGGGCCCTGATGTCCTGACATGCAAAATGCAACAACAACACAGAACATTTTAGAAATAAAATAACCAAAAACACAACAATAATACAGAAAACACAACATTTTCTTAATGAAAATGTAGGGACAGTATTGGTTGTTTTTAAATCAAGTCTGTGGCTGCAGGTAAAAGTCATTTCTCAGTCTTCGTATGTACTCACATGAATTTTGATCTGAATTTGAAAGAATGGAAGAGGAGACTGGACTCATAAAGCAATGTTTTTAAAAAAATAATAATTGAAATTAGAATTTTATACACCATAGACTGCTCCTCAGCATCTTTGGTTTTTGTTTTGTCTTTTATATATACTCTCTCTCTCATAATCAAAAACACAGCTAGACCATCACAGCTCAGCTGTTCCATCTGAGCCTCACAGTTAGCATTATAGCTGCATGATGGCATCACATCACATTATGAGTGCAACACTAAATTGTCCATCTTCTCATGGTAGTCAAAGCCACGAGAATTAACAGCTTTTCTGGTGGAAACCCTGTGACAGAGAATATTACATTGCTTTTGCCTCAGTGTTGTTTCTGTTGTAGCCGTGTATGGGGGTATGCACCTCCGGCAAACATACAGCATGTGGCATAACACAGGCCGGCAGGACTCTGCATAATAACACCCTATATCAGCATTTCTGACTCATTCCAGTGTAGTTTTGGTGTTTGGAGGGACATTTTCATGTTATGTGTTGAAAACATACTGATATTTATTGTATGAATGTCCTTGTTGTTCTGATCTCCTCCTCCATCCCTTTGAACAGTTTTAAAGGAAAGGACTTACTGATTGTACTACAGAAACAGGAAATGATATCGACCTGTCACCAAGGACTCGGGTTAAATCCACTCAAAACAAAAATATTCTCTGTGCATTTCCATGGAGTGAAATGTGTTTTTCTTTTTGTTTGTGTGTTTTGCACCTTAGGGCTGCTGCATGATTCTGACAAAAAAAACCAAACTAAAATCTATGCACATAAGCAATATAACAGTAATATAATATACCCTCAACAGCCCATTTATGGACCCACTTTTGCCTTAATTCATTGTGGCAGAGTTGCTGGAAACAATCCTCGTGGATTTTGGTCCATATTGACATGATAGCCTCACACAGCTGCAGCTTTGTTGGCTGCACATCCATGATGTGAATCTCCTGTTCCACCACATCCCAAAGGTGCTAATTTGGATCGAGATCTGGTGACTGTGGAGGCCATCTGAGTACAGAGAACTCATTGTCAAATCTTGAGCTTTGTAATGTGGTGTGTGCCATCCTCCTCTGACCCCTGGCATCAACAAGGTATCTTCACCCAGAGAACTGCTGCTTGCTGGATATTTTCTCTTTTTTGGACCATCCATCCATTTTCTGCTTATCCTTTTCAGGGTCGCAGGGAGGGGTTAGGGGGTATCCCAGATGTCATAGGGCAAGAGGCAGGGCACACCCTGTATAGGTTCCCAGTCTGTCGCAGGGCTAACACAGAGAGACAACCATTCACCCTCACATTCATACCTCAGTGACGTGCGGTGAGGGTCGTGACTGGTGAGGCACTGACGTCATCACATCAGATTTACAAACATATAGCTTATTCACCATTTGATTGGCAACAGTTGTTTTGTTTAACATTAACATAGTCTGAAGCAAACCTTTTAGCTCCGGTGTTGGTCTTCCTTTAATTATTATCTTCTGCTTCGATTGAAAGTCCAGTTTAGAAAATTCTTTCAGTTGAGTTATGTAATCTTCCATGTTGAACATAAGGCCAAGCAACAGGAAAAACTAACTGGCCTTGCTAACTGTTTATGGTAGCTTGCCGCCGAGGAGTCGTAGAGTCCCTGGGATCACCAGCGCCCCCTACCATGAGGCACGAGAACTGCGTGCCTCACCTAGTGTCTCTTCGCAGCAGTTTCATGATCGCTCAACACAAGAATGCATTACACACACATACAGTTGTTAATGAAAAAAACAAAAAAAAAAAAAACTGTGCATTATATACACCAGCTAAAATATAGAAATTTAGTTCATATAGTAAAAGTGTTAGAACATTTTAATAGCCACATGCAAAGGGAAAGTAATCCGGTCTCACTGCATAGCATGCCAGCACAGTTAGTAGTCATTGGCAATGACTATACTGAGCCGCACCACGGATTGCGCAATCCGTGGTGCGGCTCGCCGGGCTGGTGCCTCACCGTTCGTCTCTTAGTATTTGACCGGCAAATGCAAAAATTCAGCGATTTTGAAAAAACTAATCTAAAAATGGTGTAGTTAAATGGAAAAGAACTTTAAAATACAAATCACTGAATGAATATAACCATTTAATTTATTTTTTAATTTTATATTTCCACGATGACAGGTGAGGCCGTGCCTCACCTGCCTCCCCTGACTGCACGTCACTGTCATACCTATAGGCAATTTAGAATGACCAATTAACCCCCCCTAACTGCATGTCTTTGGACTGTGGGAGGAAACCAGAGTACCAGGAGAAAACCCACTCAAACACAATAAGAACATGCAAAGGTGGAATCAAACCCAGGACCGTCTTGCTGTGAGGTAACAGTGCTAACCACCACGCCACCATCCCTCTTTTTTGGACCATTCTTTGTGAATCATTGAGATAGTTGTGTAGGAAAACTCCAGTAAATCAGCAGTTTCTGAAATAATCAGATAATCATGCAACATTCAGTCACTTAAATCCCCCTTTCTTCCCCACTCTGATGCTCAGTTTGAACTTCAGCAGGTTGTCTTGACTATGTATACATGTGTAAGCATAAGTAAGAGTTGTAGCCCTATTATTGGCTGATAAAATATTTGCATGAACAAGCAGTTGAACACCTAACAAAGTGTAAACAAAAACTTGATTCAAATATTCAAAGAAGAACATTTGTAGAGTGGCATGTTTTAAAATATCTTCTATCTTAGATTTTCTTTTATGACGCAAAGACTCAGGTTATTAAAAGAGATGAGGCGAACAACATAAAAGCACAAATTAAGAGTGGCAAGAAAGCCTAATGGTGGCAGATTATAATGGCATTAGTACTTGGTGAGACAAGTTGGGCACACGCAGCAGGCTTGAGGTGTCTGTAGGATGATGGCACTGACACTCAGCAGATGAGTCACACAGAAGCTAAGCAGAGGGGTGAGGATCATAAAGACTGCTGCTCAGTTGTGAGCAGAAAAGAGCGCTGCTCCAATGAGTCATCCTCCACTGGTTTTGACCTTTGTCAGTCAGACCTTTAACTCCTGACTGTTTACATCCATAGCTGAAGGTCTATATGGCATCCTTGGGTGTTTATACTCCTTCGGTACAAGCCAAAGATTATGTAATGAGGGATATTTCCAGTAGGCTTCAGAGTGCAGCAGTGGCTCACTACCTTTGCAGTTTAATGGGATTATGACATTATGATTAAGAGATGGATCACAAGAATATATTAATCTTGTTGTGATATTTATGCTAAGGTAATATGGAGATGAATAACACTCTGGGTCACACTGTTGGAGGCTTTTGAAAGCGATACAATCCTTGCCTGAAATGCAAAATAAACATCACGCATCATACAACTTTAGATAAGCAAAAGGATGTGTATTTTCATTGTCTAATTATTATTTACACAAAATTTAAGGAATAGTCAAATTTTGAGACATCTGCTTTCTTGACAAGAGTTTGACAAGAAGATTTATGTCACTCTTATGTGCATCCTTTAAGTATTAAACTGTAGCCAGCAGCTAGTTAACTTTACCTGCAGACGTTTTGCAGACGCATTGCCTTCCGTTACTTTGGAACTGAATCAAAGTAACAGTCTATTTGCTGTCACTGTGCCAGTCCAATGTATATACTCTATTAAAGCTGTACACTGAGTTTTGGTTGTTTTTTTTACACTGATTTTTACAAAGATTAAAATAATGAGACACAAATTAAAAGACGATGGTGAGCTAATTTTATTTCCTTGAGACCACACCAAGATAGTTTTTCTTCTTTTTCCATTATATGCTAAATCGGAGACATCAAAGGGGACACACATGGCATTTAAGGAATCTCAGGAGCTCGGAAAAAGGCAACTGGAATTCTTTAATTTTTTGAAGCTGTTTCACCTCTTATCCAAGAGGCTTCTTCAATTCTAAAACCAAAAGGTGGAGAGTCCCAGGTATTTTAACCCTGGTGGGGGTTGTCCCCTTTGAAGGTGGTCTTTGACCCACTGTTGTTCATGTGCATCATCACATGAGCCGTGGTGTGAAAAAAAAAAAAAAAAAAAGCATGGGTCGTTACCACCAAGGGTTTCGGTGAAACCACTGAGACCTTGCCCCTTACTATCATGTGACTTATTGAGGTCGCCTAGCGTAAGGTGTGAGTGGTGACTGAGGCGCCTGGGAAGGGATCTCAAGACTGCAGTGTAGGTGGCTGACAAGCTGGTGTTGTAAGCCACCACCTCTGTTCAGTGATGGTCATTCTCAGTGGCCATAGATTATTATTTTACTCCTCTTTCAAACAATGTGAATGTTAGCATCCTCAAAAGACTGTCCTTAGTTCTTTAGATGCAGAAGTTCAGCTGAGTCTTGTCCAGTCGAGGAGGCTTTTCTATGTTGTGCCATGCATTTGTGGAGCGGCACTGCACTGCATACACTATGTTGCTTAACATGGGTTTGGGAGTTTTGTCCCTGGGATAAACTAGTTTTTGGGTGTGGCTGGGTACACTGGGATGTCATGCTTGAAGAAAATACTCCTGAGTTATCGTAAATGTTGGATCCGCCTTAAAGTTTCAGTAGTGCCAGCTAGCAGTAGCTAACTTCAAAAAAACAGACGTGGTCACTGACAGAGAAGTCCTGCAAATCCTCAACAACTCATCTCCTGTCATCGGACAGGAGTGAGCATCTCTCACTCATCGACCCGTATCAGACTCCTTTCGTACAGTTTTACAGCCTCCCCCAGAGTAAAGAGTTGTGGATGCTCCACAGCTTTTTCCCCGAGGCCTCGCTTGATTCTTTTCAATTCTTTATATCTGTTAAAAGGAGAAAATATGCCCCAAATGAATCGTTTGCGTTTTTGAGAGTGGGAGCTTGTGGTAATTATAAACACCGGTGCTCTGAACAGACAAACAAATATGGCGGATGCTAGGCCACCTTTGGTGACATCACAGGCCTAGTTGCTCAATCGCCCTTAATCTCTTGTCTCTGATTGGGGGTAAAGCTGGTTCTTTCACCGGAAACCCTCGGTGGTAATGACCCATGCTTTTTTCCACACCTTGATTAATAGTAGGTCAATGACCACCTTCAAATCGGACAACCCCCATTAGGGTTTAAATACCTGGTACCTTTTGGTTTTAGAGCTGAAGAAGCCTCCTGGATAAGAGGTGAATCTGATTCAGAAAAATTAAAAAGGCTAACCTGAGCATCTACACAGACACTTGGAGAATCCTGAAATCTACGGGGGAATTCCTCAACAGTAAAACTGATGGTGAAACAATCTTTATAAAACTTTACTGTGCATTTTTTATTAATCAGATGTCCTTGTGATTCTGATCTTTGATGATAGTTATCCTGCTCACTAGATAATTGAATAATGCTTCAGTAACTGTCCAAAACTTGTATCTAGAAGAGCTTTGGCTAATCTAACCAACTACAGGCTGTAGCTTCATATTCAGTGACCACGGTATCTTCTCTTTTCATCTAAGTCTCAAAATTGAAAAAGCTTATTTCACCAGATGACCAACCACTGCAGTAACTAAAAATTAAGTAAGAGGAATTCTATGTACTGGGTCGTGTAGACCTCGATATGACAGTTGGATTAACCCAGTGCACCATAACAAGTAAACACTCCATCGACAGCAGTACATTATGAGCCTGAAGCTGACCTAACTCATTCCAGAAGCTGCATAGTGGTCACATGCACCTACTTCCTTTTCCAAGCCATCCCATCCAACTCAATTTCACAGCTTGGCTGCAGCGAGTTTTTTTTTTTTTTGTGTTCTCCTTTCGTCTCTTTCAAACTCAATTTCAGAGAGTTCTGGGAAACAGCAGTGGCCTCCCTGTTAGTCGATCACATTTTCTCATTAATTTAAAAGCACCGTAGATGCCTTTTGATTACGACTTGCATAACAAATAGGTCTGTTAGTCTCCTTGTGGTGGGTGAAGCCCTGTTTAATTCACTATCCATGTGCATTAAGGAAACTGCTTCTCCATAGTGTAGAAAACCCAAACAGCCTCAGACATACGACACTGTTGTTCCAGACTTAATAAACCACCAGTCAGGATGTGTTACAGTAGGATGTTCCAGAGGACTGTCGCACACAGTACAACTACTCATACACATATAGTTTGTGTGCCCATAATGTCTCAAATATCATTTTTCATATCAAATGTGCTGTAATGGCTCTCTCAGATTAAGTGCCTCGCCACACACGTCAGAGTAGTAACACCTTTATCAGCATCAGCCAAGTAATTACAGATTATGAGGATTTTTCTCTATTATATAAAAAACATGAAAAACATTAAATGCTGTGAATGTGAAGGCGGATGAATTTGCATTTTGATGCATGTACCACTATGCTGCTGGCACAGGTGTACAGGGACAATTTACATTAATTTATGAGCGACAAATGACGTGGATCACAAATCGTAGGTTCATCAAATAATTGTCATTCAGTGGGGGTCATCCTGATTATTATAGCATTAAAGCTACATATGAAGCAGCCATTAATAATTCATAAGGTTGTCTGCCTCAATTAAAGACTTTCTTCATCTGCCTTGTACAACATGTACTGGTTTTCTCCATAATTGTTAAGGTGTTATGTCTCCACCTAAAGGCACTCCGAGGAACTGCGTGGGAGCCATTCATCTGTGTGTGAGCCCCACATGACAAAAAGCTGAACTGATAGGCAGGATAATCATATAAACACTCAGAGCAGCATTTTAATCAGGGCCAATTATAGATCTCTGTCATATTTAATGACACATTAGGTACAAGTGGATACGATTAGGCTTGTGAAATTAGTGGAATTCAAGGGAGATACTGCATTCATCCAATTACAGCCACATATCTATAGATTTTTTTTTAATTAGGAAAAAAAGCAATTAAACATTAATGCACTTATTTATAGTGCATTACAAGTGAAGTTTTATTATTCGGGTTTAAAAATAAATTACATACTCCAAAGATAAATGTACAACACCGTGTGCAAGTCTATACAAAACATTTTAAAGTGTCTAAAATGCTTAATTAAGTTATTTAAATAGTGGGAAAACTACATGAATTCTGAAAGTTTTTCCTTTACTTTCTCGTCAATGTTTGCATAGTATTTCATTTGGACAAGCAGTGCTTTGGCAGCCTGCAGCTCTCCTGGAAAAAAAGAAGAAAAAAGGGTGAAAAAGGAGGTTCAATCAATGACTCAGCGACTTAAAGGGAAGCTTCAACTAGATTACAGAACAAACAAAGGAATATGTGGGAGGAATAGTTTTTCAGTGCAACATCTGAATATTATTACCTTTAAGAAGAGCAGCATCTATCTGCACTGTCAAGTCTGCTAGCTTTCCTGCAGATAAGGAAAAGACGAGTTCTGTATCTGCACGTGTTAACATACGGCACACATGGTGCTGTTTATTCACAGTGAATAAATATCTACTCCTTTATAAACTGTACAGACTCTGTACACATACCCTGTAGGTAAGTCAGTCACGTATTGACTTTACTGGGAGGCAATTATGACTGTTTCTGTAATGCAATGGGTCATTTGTTACGTAAAATTGGGGGCAAATTAAAAACTACTGTAGCCAGTGAAACTGTTCTCATTAGAGAGCATACTTCCTAATATCAGAACATCAAAACCCATGGTTTGTCCTCTTCAGAGACAAGGTTAAATTTTAATCATTCTTGACCTCAATAAAAACCAGACAAAATCTGCAGCTTCTGCCACATGTGGCATGATGTGAGCTACACTGAATCGAATCTGAAGGCACGCTTATGGTAGCTGGTCCACCAACCAGCAACTGGCTCTGTCTGATAAATCTAAAGCAAGGGTACAGGGACATTTTCTATCCATCTACCTATCTTCCTTCTCCAGTTTGTGAAATTGACCTTAAATCAGAATTAAAATTTTCAAATAAACTGCGTCCAATTTTCAGTATTTATTCTGCATTAATGACTCAGTGTAATTACATCCTTTGATGACCTTTTCACTTAGTATTTTTCAGGGTTTGTGTCATTCCTACCTTGGATTCAAACCGCCTACATATGCACTCCACTGGTACCAATCTGTTTGGTTGCTGTGTAAATGGGTAAATCTCTTGCTCCTCTGTTGTATTTCTGACAAGAGTAGCTCCTCGAGGAGTGTTAGATGCAGTGCTACACTGCACTTGAGGTTTCTATGGAAACCACAGGTGTTTCCAGATAGACCATAGCTGAAATCTAAGGGACTGAAACCTTAACCCTTAAAAACAAGCGCGTCTCGGCCGGTGTGCGGTTCAGCCAGTAAGTGATTCTCATTTCTCATTTTAATAATTGCTGATTTGGACCAAAGTAGACATATCTGATGTGTAGAGATACATGTATTACACTTCCACCTTTGCTACTTTGAGCACATTACTTAATAGAAATCCACTTAACAACTTTGTTTACCTTTTGTATCTTGGCCGATCTTATTGGCTTCTTCTGGAGTCCGTGCTTCATCGAGGGCTTCGTTAATCTC